>NW_020230479.1:0-35904 GCF_003227715.2 Harpegnathos saltator
GCGCGCTCGCCAACCGTCACTCGCTGATCCGGCCTGTATCCGAATGTCTACGGCTTACTGCGGTCGCCCATCCGCTCTACTACGCGCTCGTTGGCTCACATGTTTTAATTAATAACTTGATAACTATTGCGCAATTTGACATTATGGTATATGAGCTTTTTTTCCTCGGCTACACCCAATCTATCATCCAACTTTCGTCTGCATGAATCAGCTATCCAAACACCCCTGTAATATTATTTCATGTATTCCTATGTTTGAACAATTTAAATATTTGCATTAGAACAAAATAATAGCACGAATGTGCAAGTTTAATGACCCTATGACATATGTATATCATATATGCTAGTATATATAAATTATAATTAAATTAACTCTATATATATTGTTACGTCCCGTGTTACGTCCCGTGGAAATTTTATTGGATTCAATAGAATTTATTTGATAACGTGATATGACTATGAGAAAGCACCTCTGTACGGAGAACAATACACGGTTTGCGAAAACATCGAACGACATAGAAGGAAGACAAATATTGTTTATTAACTTGGATATCGAAAGGCTTACTGTGATCGGATGGCTGGAACGTCACTGTTTAGGCGTCCGACGAACGGGAGAAGGAGCCCTCGTACGTGCCCACGTTCCTCTCTGCTGAGAGGAACGTCGAACGCTCGCGATATCGCACTCCCGGCTTCCGAAAGTCGCGTCTGTCTTTTTTGTACGAATTAATTAAGAAGATCGAGAAATTGGTTGAATCATGAATACACTTGATTGCAACAATTGTAATGAGAAAGAACCAGAAAGAAAAAAAAGAAGAGATATACGAGAATATGAGAGACCGTCACGAGATGATGGAACTTGAAGATTCTCTAAGTACAATAGTTAAGGAGAGACTTGTGAGCACGCGTCCGAAACGTGTGACGGCCTCAACGAGAGTGAAGAAGCGGGCGGTTCGCCGACGGGCCGAGGAGTCCTTCTTCTTTGTGTCGGAGCAAGACGCGAGTTACTCGATCTCCGATGCAACAACGATAAGAACCCCGCCAAAGTGTCGCCTAAACAGTTCGGTTATCTTAGAATGAAAACGTTTACAATTTTATAGTCAACCGCGGGTGGACAATAATGCGGCAATCGCGAATTTAGGTACGACGCGATACAATGATAGGCCAAGGAAGCGTTCCTGGCGAATTCGGCGCAACAAGTTTAATAATTTTAACGGAGAGTGGCAAACGGGGGTAGTACAATTTTATAGTGATAGGTTTTTACTTCTTTACACTACATTTCTAACGCTTTGATCTAATAACCGGATAATACGTAAAGTTTAGCGAGATGTCGGATGAAAGAAACAAGGTGGAGAATTACGACGCGATATGCCTTGTCTTCCATCCGAGATTCCTGAGAGCGAAGCTGGGCCGTGCTGCTGACGCAAAACAGTTATGAGATTCGTAGAATCACAATGCTTATACTGCAGAGTTATAAAGATAACGATTAGAAAAGTTGTTAACGGTTATAACACAACTTTCCCACACTTAGTGCTTATTTTTATTGTTAAGAAGCAAGAGATGGGGAAGCTGCATAGTCTGTCCGCTATGATAAAAATAATTTGGAATAATAGTAAGAAATAATAGCCAAGCCCTCGCGCAACCGGGCTGTTATTCTTGAGACTACGTAACAATGATAAAGCATACGCGCGCTGTAGAAAAGACGTGTCAAATTAACATAGAACAGAAGTGCCGAAAAGAAAGAAAACAGAAAAGAGTAACACAATTCATATGAGTCTGCACATAAAATGTGTCATCCAAAATCGATATATCAATTAACACACGCCGGTGTCGGAAATTTAACACAAGGTTTTCCATATACAAAGGATAGTAAAAGGCATTAAAGCATGTAACTTAAAATAAAATGCTAGTCACAATTCGCCGTTACGAATGTCAACATAATATAATCCTAGTCCAATATCGAAACGAAGAGGGGAGAACCGGAAGTTTAGATTGCAAGATGTACCCTCGATAAGGATAAAAAAAGAAATAAGAAAAAGGGGGGGAAAAATAGGAGGTGAGACTAACATATATAGGGTGTTTGATAGCTGATCATGCAGACCGAAAGTTGGAGATAGATTGGGTGTAGCCGAGAAGAAAAGTTATGTACCATAATGTCAAATTGGCATAGTCATCGAGTTATTAATTAAAACATGTGAGCCAACGAGCGCGTAAAGAACGGAGGATGGCCGCAGTAAGCACGTAGACATTTGATACAGGCGGAGTCAGTGAGTGCGGTAGGCAAGCGCGCGCGGCGAGGGGCAACGTAAGCGACAAAAGGACGATCGGCGCGCGATGAGGAGCGAGACGAGCTTTTCTTTATAGCTTTTTCCTTATAGCTCGCTCGCTCCTCGTCGTTCCGCTCGCTCGCTCTTCGTCGCGCTCGCTCGCCTCTTGTCGCTTGCGCTCCTCGCTCCTCGTCGTTCGCGTTCGCTCGCTCCTCGTCGTTCGCGCTCGCGTTAATTAATAACTATTGTCAATTTGACATTATGGTACATGACTTTTCTTCTCGGCTACACCCAATCTATCTCCATCTTTCGTCTGTATGATCAGCTATCAAACACCCTGTGTATATATACATATATATGTAAGAGTTTGACGGACTATTAATGTATAGTATGGAGGCGAGACCCGTGCCACCTGCTTTGTCCCGCTCCTGTCTAATTATTCTAATCCTCGAACCGGGTGAATAGTCGAGCAACTCGAAATAGTAAACACAAAAACAGATCGCGGGGCGATAACTTGGTTCAGACGCCCGCCGGCGAGGGTCGAGCGGAATACGGCGACGCGCCAAAGGGCTAGGTCACCTTCGGGTCAAGCCCTAACGCAATTACCTCATGTGACGGTTGATCAAAACGCGGTTCGAGCGGGAATGCGCACACTCGAAACGCTGGCAGGCAGCTGGAGATCTCCAAGGGAAAGCGCACGAGGAGATCACCAGCGCACTCCAGCTTAAGACTCACCATCCAGCACTGAGAGGTACAATGGACATCAAGGGAAAACGCACGAGATGTCCCTCTCAGCTACTGGCTTTAGATCATCCGGATCACACCGGGCGCTCCGGGAAAACGCACGGCGGGCCCAGTCCGGCGACCCAGGAGACACCCGAATTGGATCGGTGTCGAAGGGAAAACGCACAACGACACCGACACTCGGATTCGAGAGACATCAATCGACCGTGCAAGAGAACAACGCTCGCGCCCCCGGTCAGCCGCCGACCACCAGGAAACAGCAATTTGGCTAACACTCACCAATTTTCCACACGAGCGACGACGGCACGCTCACCTTGGACGTCCAGCAGTGACTGACTCACTCGTCAGTGACATTGTTCTTGTCATCCGCGTCTCTGTTTTCCAAACGTAAACTCTGTTTTCCCCCACCATTAGCCTCACCGAGATCGCTATTGTTTTCTAACGCTCCGAACGCTCATCGCGAATTTTTATATGAAATATCCACACCTCACACGATAGAAATTATTAGGTATTGGAAACGATAATTGGTTCAGTATCTATATTACACTTATGTATTTTAGAGTAAGTATTCACAATAATAGGCCGATGGCGCTTATTTGACAGGGGAGGGGGAGAAAGAGGAGGAAAAAAAAGAACGAAATCGCAAAGGATAAGCAAAAAAAATTATATTCGTCTTATGCAAAAATTATTTGTCTTACATATATACAGGGTGTTTGAAAGCTTATCATGCAGACGAAAGTTGGAGATAGATCGGGTGTAGCCGAGAAGAAAAGTCATGTACCATAATGTCAAATTGGCAATAGTTACCGAATTATTAATTAAAATATGTGAGCCAACGAGCGCGTAGAGAGCGGAAGGCGGCCGCAGTAAGCACGTAGACATTTGATACAGGCGGAGTCAGCGAGTAACGGTAGGCGAGCGCGCGCGGCGAGGGACAACGTAAACGACGAGAGGCGAGCGTGCGCGACGAGGAGCGAGCGAGCACGAACGACGAGGAGCGAGCGAGCGCAAGCGACAAGAGGCGAACGAGCGCGATGAAGAGCGAGCGAGCTATAAAGCAAAAGCTATAAAAAAAAAAGTTCGCTCGCTCCTCGTCGTTCGTGCTCGCCTCTTGTCGCTTGCGCTCGCTCGCTCCTCGTCGCGCGTGCTCGCCTCTTGTCGCTTACGTCGTCCCTCGCCGCGCGCGCTCGCCTACCATTACTCGCTGACTCCGCCTGTATCAAATGTCTACGTGCTTACTGCGGCCGCCCTCCGCTCTCTGCGCGCTCGTTGGCTCACATGTTTTAATTATTAACTCGGTAACTATTGCCAATTTGACATTATGGTACATGACTTTTCTTCTCGGCTACACCCAATCTATCTCCAACTTTCGTCTGCATGAAGCTTTCAAACATCCTGTATATATATATATATATATATATATATATATATATATATATATATATACAGGATGTTTGAAAGCTTCATGCAGACGAAAGTTGGAGATAGATTGGGTTCAAAATTTTATTTAAAATTGATTGTAGTATAAATTGTGTGTGGGTGTATATGTGTGTGTATAATCTTCAGTAATATAGGATTATTTATCATGAAAAACCATGCAAATTTGATATAAAAACATAGTTTTCTATATTTAGTAAATAATAATAAAATAAAAGTGTAGATATATATAGATATATATATATATATAGATATATATATATATAAAGCATTATTGCATACAAATTATATTACAAATGTTGCTGCAATGTTACACTGCAATGTTACTACAATATTTCATTGCAATATTGCTGCAAGCGGACATTTTACCTTTGCTGCAAGACTGCAGCAACATTGCAGTAACATTTCGCATCGTTTCTGCAATGTTGCAATCTTGCAAAACAACATTGCTGCAATGTTGCTGCAACGGTGCTGTGCCGTATGGGTAATCAATCTATCCATATTTCGTTTTATAAAATTATAAGCAGATGTACCTCCTATTACACATGCTTCTGTACACTGCAACAAATCATATATATATTTCATTACAATATTCAATTCGTATATCACAAAAGATGAAAAGATTTTACGATTGCATAGAGTATAAATATTACCGAGCGATCAAAATTATTTTGAATGTGTAAAAATTGTTCCACAGCTTCTTCCAAATCTTGAATGGTTTTTAATAGAAGATCAAAAGAAGAATAAATTGATCTTGCTCCTTGCTGCTGGTTGCCATTCGTATCTTGTATCATCTGAATATTACTTATTACAGCATCTTTAATTTCTTTCAAATCGTCTGCCATCTGCCATAACTGAGTTTTAAAAAAACTTTGCTGGCGAATAATTTCTTTAAAGTATTTAGTATTATTTGAAGACAAAAATATTAAGTTTTTATATAGTCTACTAACTAACTAAAAATTTTATGTAATCTACTAACTAAAATAAATTGGAACTTTCCAAAAAGATACATACTACAATTATCTGGAGTAGATGAATGAGGAATTTTATTAAAGTAAGACTCATTGCACGCATTATTATTGTTTACCAAATCATGTGTTGATATATTCAACTGATATTCTGCTGATATTTGGGATTCACTTGCGTGTATATTTAAGTTGCCCACTCGGCATGTAATATTGTTGAAAAACTGTAATGATACAGAAATATTTCATAAATATTTCAACTGTAACTTTGTATCTGAAGTATTTCAACGAAGTGCCTGCATCATGTGTTTTGTAACATTGCAATCGCAATATTTCTGAAATTTTGAAGAAAAATAAAAAGTTAGCGTTCATATTAACATGTTTCTATAGTATTGCAAAAGAAATGTCGCAGGCGTAATATTTCATATATATTTCTGAAGCATTATAAAAGTAATATTACACTTACTTTGTGCAAATAATATTTCTGTAACATGTCAAACGCAACATTGCAATTAAAATATTTCTGAAAATTTTCTGAAAGGTTGTGTAGATAATGAAAAATTGAATTGCAAATTTAATTGCAAAGTTAATATCTATAATATTTCAGAAGAAATATTGCAGATGCAATGATTTAGAAATATTTCTAATACACGATAAAAGTAATATTACATTTACATTACACGTATTATATTTTTATTATTATATTTATTATATTTCTAAACATTTCAGATGCAACATTGCATTTGTACTATTTATGAAAATTTGTTGATAGACTAGAACTTACAAAAAATTAAATATATATATTTATAATTAATTATAATAATTATAATAATGAAATATAATATAAACTTTGTATTTGAAATTTTTGGAACAATTAAAATGCCGCGTTAATAAACAATTTTCAAAATTTTATTTAAAATTGATTGTAGTATAAATTGTGTGTGGGTGTATATGTGTGTGTATAATCTTCAGTAATATAGGATTATTTATCATGAAAAACCATGCAAATTTGATATAAAAACATAGTTTTCTATATTTAGTAAATAATAATAAAATAAAAGTGTAGATGAAATAAGCAATAAAATTAAAAATACAGATTTTAATGTACATATATTTTATTAAAAAGTTAAAATTACAAAAGTTTTATTTACAAAAGATAAATCTTACATATAATTAATTTTAGTATGCAGAATAGGAAAAATGATAACGGAATGTGCTTTTTTATTATTTTTAGGTAATTTTAGTAATTTGGCCCTTATAAATGAACATAGCCATGATAAAAGAACATCATTTACTTTACACACGTGGATTGAAAAATCAGATGAACTCATAGGATATTCATATAAACTTTTTAATTTCACAAATTCTCTACCAATAACATATGGTATATTATCATGAAGAACAAAATTTAGCGCTTCAACAATAGAGCCATCATCTAATAAACAGCAATTATTCTTATTATCTGTAATACAAACGTAAAAATGATCTTTGTACATTTCTTTATATTGTTTTAAAAAGAACGTATTTTGACGCATAATACCGTTATAATGGCGTTGTTCCAATCTGATTAAATTTCCAGAAATTTTTATTTTCTTTTGCGACGTTAATTCATACTCTTTCAATCTTCTGGAAATTTGTTGGAGTGGTTTTTCACCCTTTTTCACAAGTTTTATCAATGTTCCTATAAAATTTTCGAATCGAAATGCGCTGAAATTGTCTAAGGCTCCATATTTCTTAACATCTGCTGCAATATGTTGCAAATTATGCACATTATAACTGATATATCTTTTACCATACAATGTTTCAAAACTCGAAACAAAATGATTTAATAATTGTCCCGCATAAGATACATTTACATCATGAAGAGAAAGAACTGGTGAAGCTAAGATAGTAATAGCGACATATAATTCTAGGAAATGATTGTATAAATCTTTTCTTAAATGTTTACGTAAAACTACTGGTCCCAAGTATAATAAAAATAAACGAAATTCCGTGGCTTTCCAATATTTTAAGTATTTCAGAGCTCTTGGTTTTCTGTTAAAATCCGATGGTATAAATTGTACAAAATCTGTTAACGCATTAGAAATTTCATGCACAATGTTGGACTGAAATCGTACATTTTTATTGATTGGTCCGTTTAACCAAAGCTGAATTAACTTACGCATCACTCCTAGACACACCAGATGCATATAATCTAACGGAACGTTAGATACCAATTCAAAGTACGGTATGTTTATGAGCTTGGTTTCTTTATTTTGATAATCTAAATTATAATTAAAGTTTTTAAACATTTCGTCAGTTCTAAGTACATCGCAAAATCCTGGAAAACATATTGTGTTTTCAATGTAATCTCCATGAATACAACATTTTGTACAACTCTCATAGCCGCTGTGACTTTTAACCATTAAAATAAACGCCTTAGCTGGTGAATCACATATCATTCCCTTGATTCGTATTTTATAATTATTATTATTAAAATCAATACCCTCATTAATTAATGAAATCGCTTCATCTATAAATGATTCTAAAAATTTATTCGCATCACTCGGTTTTCCTCCTCCATAGTAGATACCGACAACATGAACTTCTTTAATAATGTCATCTGAACATAATAGGCCACAGACATTTTTGCGTTGATTTATCAAGAGGTGCACCATCAACATTTATGAAGAGATTAACTGTTTTATTATCTAAATGTAAATTGTAAATATTGCCTTTTATTCAAAATATTTATTATTGCATTTCTTAAACCACTATGCCAGTATTGTCCTTGACACATTTCTTTAACATCTGTAGATGTAGGAGTATGGAGAAGTTTTCGTGGATCCTTTGGAAATTTTACATTAGTATGTAAATTTAAAATTCTCAATAAATCAACCTTGGCTTCTTGTGATGTTTTGAATTGTCTCATCCATGTAGCAATATCTTGTATGAAGTTATCATTAATCATAATTTCATCATCATTCTCTGCTTCATCCTCAATCGACTCTATATCTGATGCTTCTGTTTCATTATCGTCACTTGAATTGAAATTTGGATATTCATAACTATGAATACTGCTATTGCAGTCAGAGTCATCGTTTTCATTATTTAATACCTCATGTATATCATCTGTAAAATATACAATACATCTTTGTTTACCAATGATTAAATGTACGTATAAGCTAAAATTTTAAACTCATAATAAAAAAAATTACATATATATGTATATATATTAATTATCATTTTGTCTTTACGTTTCAGTTTTTATAAAAAATAATTTTAAACACTGTTTATTTATAATTGTATGTAAAATTTGTTTATAATTTTTATATAAAATTGTATATAACATTTATAATTGTATACATATAATTATATATAAAAATAGTATTATATTATATAATGTAAAAATTTTAATGTATTTTTAAATATTATTTTATTCATTATTACTGCATATTAACGTCATTATTATTGTGTTCTTTTTTATGTTAAATATAAGTATCAATTATTCTAATTTTACTAAATTACTATACTTATGCATCTCAATACAAGCATATATATTATTAATATTTATTGTATTAATTATATTTATATATACTTATGTACTATATACATGGTGTTTGAAAGCTTATTATGCAGACGAAAGTTGGAAATAGATTGGGTGTAGCCGAGAGGAAAAGTCATGTACCATAATGTCAAATTGGCAATAGTTACCGAGTTATTAATTGAAACATGTGAGCCAACGAGCGCGTAGAGAGCGGAGGGCGGCCGCAGTAAGCACGTAGACATTTGATACAGGCGGAGTCAACGAGTGGCGATAGGCGAGCGCGTGCGGCGAGGGGCAACATAAGCGACAAGAGGCGGCCACCCAGCGCTCTCTACGCACTCATTGGCTCACATGTTTAAATTAATATTTCGGTAACTATTGCCAATTTGTCATTATGGTACATGACTTTTCTTCTCGGCTACACCCAATCTATTTCCAACTTTCGTCTGCATGATAAGCTTTCAAACACCCTGTATATACTATACACTTAAATATTATATATTTATCCTGCAGTTGCAATATGTCATAATCAACATTGTCATACTCACTATGTTCCAATATTTGATCACTAGTATGAATCAATCTCTCATTTCCACTTGGATTAATCGTTTGGATAGGGATAAATGATGGTGGCAGATTTTCTAATGCACCAAAAATTCTGTATACATCAGCTTCATTTTGTTGTTGTATGAGACGACGGTTATGTTTATCTGAATAGAAACGAATTTGTTTCTGTCTCTTATCATCCGCCATTCTACATTCAGCTGTAAATATTAATATTCTAAACATTAAAAAATATCATAAAAACAAATATATACTATACTAGTATACACAGTCTACTTATTGTTATCATTTATCAGGTGTGAATAAGTTTCCAGCGTTATTTATCGAAAATGACAGGACTTATTGAGAAAATGTAATACAATCTTAATTATCAAAGTATATTTATTATCAAAATATTTTTTCTTACTAAAATGGAGTGATTGCTGTTGCGCTCGGCAATTGCTCTGAGCAAGAAAATGGAAGAGAAACGATTGTTTACTGGCCAAGGAACGCAACAGGTTATACTGCTGCATGACAATGCTCATCCCCATATCGTTTTATCGACAAAACAAACAATTTTCGACCTAAGGTGAGAAGTTCTTTCACATGCAACATATTCAACTGATCTCGTTTCTTCAGATTATCATCTGTTTAGGTTCCTACAGCACACACTTTGTGGGCAGTGCTTTGCAAACGTCGATGATAACAAAAACTGCTTCGACAACTTCATCGCCTTTAAGCCACAATCTTTTGTGCAAAGAATGTGAAGATTACCTGATTTATGGGCTAGAGTGGCCTAGAGAGATTTATGGGCTACAGAGTCAGGAAAATACTTTCATGATTAAGATTGTATTACATTTTCTCAATAAGTACCTGTCATTTTAAATAAACAACGCTGGAAACATACACACAAACTTAATATATTATTTGTATGTTTTTATTTATTATTGTTATATTATTATTGCGGAACATTTTCTGCAATTACCATAAAAAGGAGCTCGTCTTATATTGCAAATGATTATTTTTTATTAATTTATTAAAATAAGAATGTTATAAATTGTGTTAACCTCATTTATATTTCCGTAGGGAGACTATTGAAATATTGCGTTATTATCCGAAAATCAATTTCTTGGCACAATGCGAAAATCATTTGTAGGTATCTTACAAATGTAGTTTAAGAATTAACTTATTAAAATAAGAATGGAATATGCTAACAGGAACGGACATAGAACACATCAATTCGGAGTCGTGTTCGCGGGTCGATTCTTTTTCAACGCTCGACCGGAAGTCACATCCGGACGCATACATATTCACACAGAACATGAAGGGCCATCCACAATAGAGAGACTTAGGTCATAACAGTAAGATATTAACCAATCACAGTTGAATGTGAGAAGAATAATAATATGATTACTTAAGCTAAGACTCCATGCATGCGGTGAGCTCCGGCAAACGGCTGCGGTGACCAATCAGGAGACAGACGCATGCCGGAGCTTGCCGCAACCGGACTTGCGTCTCCCTCCTGATTGGTCACCGCAGCATTTGCCGCAGTTCACCGCATGCATGGAGTCTTAGCTTTATTGACTACGTTTACACAACCCAATTTACGCCAAAGTTATAACATCGATCTTACAACTACTGACGTTAGATGCCGTGTAAACACTCCTTTACGACGAAGTTATTACATTGATGTAGTAACTCAAAGTCATTTGGTGAAGAGGCTTAGGCCCTTTGCACAATGCCAGGCAACAGGCAATAAGAATAAAAATAGACCAATCACAATCGACTATTACAAGAATAATCTATTGTGATTGGTCTATTTTCATTCTTATTGCCTGTTGCCTGGCATTGTGTTTAGGGCTTTAGAGTTCTACATCGACGTAAGGAAGACGTGTAAACGGACGCAGTGTAAATATGACAATAATACCAATATAAAAATTGAACACCTTAACTTGATTGTAAAATTGATTTATGTCGTGAAAATTGTAATACGGGTCCGAGATCAAGCAAATGATTTAGTGGTGTTAAATTCAATAAATGTTGTAATATAATTTCTTTCTGACGCTTTCGCCGTTTAATCAAAATATTTCGTACATATAGTATATATTGCATCGTCATATTTTCTACTGTTTTCAAATATATAGCAACAAACGGGCGTACGCTTTCCATATTTTCCATGATTAATTTTTTCCAAAATTGATAACCTAAAATTTTAATTTCATTTTTTAGTTAAATATTATATTTTATTATATAAATTTTACTATATAGATATATACATATTTTATAATTTTCAAATTCATAATATAACCTAAAAGTTCACTTTATTTGTTGATTTATTTACATATTATTCTTTTCATATTCTAATTCTTTTATATTTAGACTACAATCATAATCATTTCATTTTTCGGCCTTTTATATTGGTACTAATGGAAATCCTTGATTCACTCGAAAGTTATTAAGTTATTTCAAATAGATAAGCGTAAATGTGTAAACGCAACTTACCTTAAGTAGGAGTTATAACATTAGCGTTACTAAGTCGAAGTTAGAAGCCGTATAAACGTAGTCTATAATCGAGTCATTTGTTGACTGTTAAGGCTCGTCTACAATAGCTGTAAGAGTAAAGCCCCTTGCACAATGCCAGACAACAGGCAATAAGAATAAAAATAGACCAATCACAATAGATTATTCTCGTAATAGTCGATTATGATTGGTCTATTTTAGGCTGTAAAGCTGTAACGTAAGCTGTCAGCGAATGAAAATATTTCATTTCGTGTCTTGCAACCTTACAGCCTTATTCTTACAGCTAATGTAGACGAGCCTTTAGTCGACTACAAGTTGGCATTCAGTCTGACTTTAAAGTCGACTTTAGACCTCTTCTGCCGACTGACAGTCAATTAATAGTCGACTGAGTGCTGTGTGGGAAGGTATTTTGCGAATCTATATCTCTGCAATGTCTTCGTAATATTGTATTATAATTTGCAACGTTGCAACGTTGCTGCAATGTTGTTGCAATGATTTGTGCTGTATGGGTATTATCATTAATAGACAATGTGCTTACCTTTTTCTTTTGTGCAGCAACAAACACTGTGGATCATTGTTCAGAATCACTATTCTTTCCTTTTTTCTTCGAAATAATTGGAAGCACGCATACGTTAATCACAACGGAATCGCTGTATTCGCAATAGCTCGAAATAGGGATCCTCTAATACTTAAGGCCGGGAACACAATAGGTGTAGTAAGTTTTGAGCCTTGAGAATTTGGCTAACCTCATTCGATTATTCTTATAAAAGTCGACTGGGATTGGATAATTCCTTAAGGCTTAAAACTTATTACATTATTGTGTTCCCGGGCTAATATGAATTCATGTTAAGTGTTGTGATTAACATATTGGGCCGCGTTCGTAAACTCCACCCGGATGAAAGTATTTTATTATTAAAATATATTGTTGTATATTCAATTTTGCTCTTGCAATGTTTCTTTAATATTACTGTAATGTTACTACAAGTATGCTGGTATTTTTCGAATCTGTATATCTCTTTACAATATTGTATTGCAATGTGCAATGTTGCAACGTTTTGGCAATGTAATTATAATGATCTGTGCTGTATGGCTAGCGACAAGTAGCTATAGCTAAAACTGTCGTTAACCTCTAATGTCTAAACGGAGCTTAATAGTTTTTTTGACATCTGTCAATAACATTCAGTACATAAAAGTATACGTTTGCATCAATAACATTGTTTTTCACTGCATCAAAAATGTCGAAATTTGAGCCAAATAAGCGTCATTTGCGCGAAGTGTTAATCTTTTGCTTCAATTGGAAGAAAACTGCAGCTGAAGCTCATCGAATGCTTGTAGAAATTTATGGTGATAATGCTCCTTCCGATAAAACATGCAGAGAATAGTTTCGACGCTTTAAAATTGGTGATTTTGATGTAGAGGACAAAGAGCGTTCTAGACGGCCAAAAGTATTCGAAGACGAAGAATTGCAGGCATTGGTGGACGAAGACCCATGTCAAACGCAAAAGCAACTTGCAGAAGTATTAAATTGTGCTCAATCTGTCATTTCTGATCGTTTGAAAGCCTTAGGAAAGGTTTACAAGGAAGGAAAATGGGTCCCATATGAACTGAAGCCAAGAGACATTGAAAGGCGAAAAACCACCTACGAAATTCTGCTTGCTAGGCAACAAAGAAAGGAATTTTTACATCGTATCATCACTGGGATGAAAAACGGATTTATTTTGACAACCTCAAACGTCGAAAAACTATTTGCGATCCCGGCCAACCCTCAATATCGACGCCAAAGCGGAATATCCACGAAAAGAAAGCAATGCTCTGTATTTGGTGGGATCAGAAGGGTGTGCTGTACCATGAGCTATTGAAAAGTGCTCAAACAGTCACAAGGGATCTCTACAGAGAACAAATGATCCGTTTGAGCCGAGCATTGCACGAAAAACGACGAGAATATGAAACGAGATAGCATAAAGTGATTTTGCTTCATGACGATGCTCGGCCTTACATCACAAAATCTGTCAAGGAAACGTTAGAAGCACTTCGTTGGGAAGTGTTATCCCATGCGGCTTATTCACCAGACTGTGCCCCTTCCGACTATCACTTATTTCAGTCGATGACACACGCACTTGCTGAGGAATGCTTCAATTCTTATAAAAACGTCGAAAAATGGGTCTGACTGGATAGCCTCCAAAGATGAGTCATTCTTTCGCCGCGGAATTCGCTTGCTGACCGAAAGATGGGAAAAGATCATCGCTAACGATGGACAATACTTTGATTGATGTACTTTTTCATTTTGTTTCTTAAATAAAGCCATATGTTTTGCAAGAAAACAGACAGAACTTTCCGATTGACCTAATATGTTTATAGAAAATGCCAAGTTTTTTTTCAACATTTAACTTACTATATCTTGCTAACTATTCGTAAAAAGAAAAAATAGTATTAGACTTTTTTATTTTATTTACTATCAAGAATATATTACTATATTAGTGCCCTAACTTTTGTTAACTTATCGATTTTGGAAATTTCAAAATTAAATTAATAAAAATTAGGACACTATTATAGTAATATATTCATGATAGTAAATAAAGTAAAAAAGTCTAATACTTTTTTCTCTCGACGAATAGTTAACGAGATATCGTAAATTAAATATTGAAAAGTTACTAAGTTTTCCTTAAATATTTCAAAAAATATTAGGCAAATAAAAAATTATTTCAGACGAAAGTTGTTAAAATTAATTGGTAGAAAAAGAAGATATAATAATAAATTAAGCTTTTTTTAAAAAATTAAGTTGACCTTCAACTGACTTTGAAAATGCTCTCCAAATAAAAAACTGATATGCTATTCTTTTTTCCCTTCGAAATCATGGAAAACGTGTTTTAGTTTTCTTTAATATCTTTCATAGTTTTCGAAATTTTTTAATGCAAAAGTTAAAATGGGACACCCTATTTATAAGTATACCATATATTACATTGTATATATTATTGTTATATTCTGCATTCTCATAAAATATATAATATATTTAAATATTATATACAGGGTATCCCATTTTAATCCGGCCGGCTGAATAAAATTCGAAGATATTTTCTAGAAAAAAATGTCAGACAAATATTGCTCAGTTCTAAGGGGGACATTCGATGCCATCAACAATTTTGACCTCGGGTGAAGGGTTCAAGGTCATTCAAGGTCAACTTTTTTTTCTTAAATGGGAACCCTTATTTTTCACATCGGCAATCGATCTACGTAAAAAAAATGTAACTTTTGTCTGAAGCATTTTTTTTTATAACGCAAACTAATTTCACTTATTCAGCCTCCAAAATTGAAATTTTCAAACTTTCTGAATTTTTTACTCGAGAATGGTGGGGTTTGGGGGGAAATTGCAGAAGACAAAAAGTTCTTGGAATGCTGCAAGGAATTCACTCGAATTTTCGCATAGTTGATCGTGCACTTTTTTCCGCCAATGTTCTACCTATCAGGAGGTATCTCGAAAAAAGTGCACGATCAACTATGCGAAAATTCGAGTGAATTCCTTGCAGCATTCCAAGAACTTTTTGTCTTCTGCAATTTCCCCCCAAACCCCACCATTCTCGAGTAAAAAATTCAGAAAGTTTGAAAATTTCAATTTTGGAGACTGAGTAAGTGAAATTAGTTTGCGTTATAAAAAAATGCTTCAGACAAAAGTTTCATTTTTTTTTACGTAGAATCGATTGCCGATGTGAAAAATAGGGGTTCCTATTTAAGAAAAAAAAGTTGACCTTGAATGATCTTGAACCCTTCACCCGAGGTCAAAATTGTTGATGGCATCGAATGTCCCCCTTAGAACTGAGCAACATTTGTCTGACATTTTTTTCTGGAAAATATCCTCGAATTTTATTCAGCCGGCCGTATTAGAATGGGACACCCTGTATTTTATATTTCGTTATGTTATTATTTCTCTTATTCCCACTTACAATGCATTTCACTTATATTCTATTAATAGAAATATTGATTTTAAGGTCCATACTTTAACCTTCCTTTTATCAAAGTGTCTCTAAAAATTAGTTATAACCAATTAGAAGTTTTATAAGCCACTTTTACAGGTATTTTTATCAATAAAATTAAGTTTAAGGTATGGACCATATATGTTTCTCTGCATAAATTTATGAAATATATTACATTTTTTTATAAATATTGAATTTCGAAATATTCGTTTATGAAATTCTTTACTTTTCATGTGTTGATGCTAAATAAAATAATATGTGACGCTATCCAGAAGACACATTACTTGACATCCAAATTATCTACCCGTTCGTGCTAAGTAAGCAAGGTTTTCTATTGGTGCCGCCATTTTCAGGCCACTGGTCCGTGAACCAATTACACCGAAGCTCTAATGTCCAGATTCTCTATTGTAGGGTCTCTAGTGCAGAAAGTCGGTGTCGCCGAAAACGCCGTGTTGGCCGCTCTCACGTTCCTCTCTGCTGCTAGTAATTGCCATCTTTCGCAACTCGCAACTGGTTTGGATGTTTGCAACCTATTCTGGATCGGCCTTTAGGCCATCGCACATGAAATGACATAGATGCATATACATAACACAAGAACTTGGACCAATGAGTATCGAGTTATTCTTATTGGTTTGTTCGCTTTATGTGCACTGCTCAACTAGTGCAATAAGTTAGAGCGAAACAACTATATTTTTTCTCACTCCAATTGCACCAGTTCAGCAATGCAGGCTGAAAACGAACAGACCATATGTTGTGTTATGTAAGGCGGGAAGCATACATTCTTGCATAAAGGCATAATGCACAACGCATAAGGAAATGGACCAATCAGTCTTTCATTTCAAGCGTGGCAATAGAAATGAGCATTCTGATTGGTCTATTTTCTTATGCGTTGTGCATTATGCCTTTATATAAGAATGTATGGGCAAGAGCACAGGCTTTTGCATAACGCAAATACATAACGCATAAGAGAATAAACCAATTAGTTTTCTTTATTTCCCTCCTCAGGATAGAAATGAAGAACTTTGATTGGTTGATTCTCTTATGCGTTATGCAGAAATCTGTGCTCTGGCCCTAAATCTGTAACTATCAAACACTCATGACACGACTTGGAATATTGTCGGTGATTCTTCAAATAATCAACAATCATGATGAATCCATAATAAATAGAAACGAATGTCGTACCGAAAATGTTTAATAATTCTCAATCCAGTCAATGTTCGGATATTAATAAAACCGTGTATAAATTTAATAGTTTTTATTTCAGAGCTTAAAAAAACATTACCTTTGCGGACGATTCTCCTCGTTACAAATATCGTAATTATAAGGTGAAATTTTTTGATCTTGGCCAAAAACCGAAAAATATTTTGCTTATTTTACAGATTTCCACGAAAGGTCTCTATAACTACGTTTACACGGCAAGGTTAATCCGGATTAGTAACAACCGTAGTTAGTGAATTCTTTGATTCGATTGGTATATTCTTTTAGATCTAAAAATATACTCTAATCGGATTCGAAACTGCACTAACTACGGTAGTTACTAAGTCGAAGTTAGAAGCCGTGTAAACATAGTCAATGTTCCTCCTTCCTTCCTATGTATATATGCGTGCGTGCGTGCGTGCGTCGTGTATGTGTATGCATGCATATACAGGGTATCCCATTTTAATGTCCCACCCCAAATAACTCTTCAGTATTGAAGTTTCAAGGAAAATGATCTAAATGAAAGTTGTAGGGATTTAAGTGAGCTACCTTATGATAACTTTGACTTTGACCTCAATTTTCAAGGTCATTTGAAGGTCAACTTGCGTTTTTTAAATGGGATCTCTTATTTTTTATTACACTGTTTTTTTCTACTAGTTAATTTGAACAACTTTTGTCTAAAACATTTTTTTATTTGTCCAATATTTTTTGAGATATTTGAGGAAAACTTGATAACTTTTTCAATATTTAACTTATATCTCGCTAATTATTTGTCGGAAGAAAAAGTGGTACTAGACTTTCTTACTTTATTTAGTCTTAAGAATATATTGTTACAATAACGCCCTGATTTTTGTTAATTTGATGATTTTGAAATTTCCAAAAATTAGTAAGTTAACAAAAGTCAAGGCGCTATTGTAACAATATTATATTTTTGAGACTAAATAAAGCAAGAAAGTCTAGTGCCACTTTTTCTTCCGACAAATAGTTAGCGAGATATCGTAAGTTAAATATTAAAAAAGTTACCAAGTTTTCCTTAAATATCTAAAAAAATATTAAATAAATAAAAAAATGCTTTAGACAAAAATTGTTCAAATTAACTAGTAGAAAAAGACAGTGTAATAAAAAATAAGGATTCCCATTTAACCCTTTCGATACGGCTGTAGTTCGCGAGTATGCTTCCGCTGTACGGATACTCGAGTCGCGAATAAGATTCTTTGTACAGGCCAGTTATAACCGTACATTTTATCATAGAGTGGGTATGATTGATGATGATAACATTTGATATTCGGTAAAATAATATAAATTACAGATAAATTGTTCGTCAAGGATGAGATATTACAATGTAATATATTTTAAATTATGATTGGTGACTACAGTCACCTGTAGTATTAAAAGCAAAAGATGGCAAGTTGATCTTCAAATAACCTTGAAAATAGAAGTCAAGGTCAAAGTCAAGGTCATCATAAGATAGCTCACTTAAATCCCTACAACTTTTATTCAGATCATTTTCCTTGAAACTTCAATACTGAAGAGTTATTTAGAGTAGGACATTAAAATGGGACACCCTGTAGAACTTCAATTCATAAAAAATTCATTAAAACAAAAGATATTCGACGTCCAACGCTCACTATGTGCAAACGACATATTTTAGAAGCCTTTATTTGTTAACATTATAACATATGGAAAGGAATATCATACCGACTAGGCCCGTGCATCATTCAATCGAATGATTCGCTTTGGAGCAGCTCACAGTTTACAGATTGATTCATCTAGGCTACAACAAACAAAAACTCTGTCAAAACATTTTTCAATATTTTTGCATAAGAGTTCAGCAAAATCTGCATTCTTCACGTTACATCTCAATATATATATATATATATATATATATATATATATATATACAAATAATACATAATTTTGTGTGTAGAAATATGAAATGGAAGATTCTTATCTTCCAAAAATGTACGTTTTTTTCCCTTTATTTTCTATTATAATATGAGTTTAGTTAATCGCACAGCCCTAGTTCCAATATAGTATCCTGTGACTGAAATATAAATAAATATACTGCATTGTATTTGTGAATTGGCAATGTTTGTAAAAATAACACATTTGCAAAATAAGAAAGTTTTATCTAAAATTTATCCTATATTTATACAATATAAAATGATTAATATTTGGTTACATATTACGAAGTTAATTGATACCTGGATAGTTGTTTTGTTGTGATATGTGCTACTCTTGCAACTTCTTGGAAGTTCCTTCTTTAATTCTTTAACTGGAAATATTACTCAAAGAGTTAATATTTTTGACAAGCTAATATCTTTGAATAAAATGCATATTACTAATATCTTTAGATAAAAGGAAGGAATAAATCTCTTATAATGATTATCTTGAAAATAGAATCTCATAATTCTTCATGAAAAAAATAATGTACTAAGGATGTAGAGATGACACATATTTATCTCTGAAACTTTATGTTTAAGATGATTTTTTTAACTTTTTTAACTTTAATATATATATATATATATTACTATACTACTATATAGAAACCTTCATATTTATTAATTAAGCCCAAAATTATCCTGCATACATAATTGTATAAAAGATAACGTACTTACTTCGATCATTCAACAACATGTTCTCACCTACAAGTTGAGTAATACGTTGATGTACGGCAGTTTCTTCCCTCATCTTTTGAATATACTCTATTGTCTTCGTTAGGATTACTGCTCTACTTGCTTTTCCTTTTAGTATAGTTGGTACATTATTTTTCAAATGAAAAAAAACCATTTTCAAATCATCTCGTCGTTTCCTTTCCAAATAATTATGATGTTCCCTTTTTTCTGTCTGTACAAATAAGTTCACAATATTGACACATTGATTGTTATAAGGATAATTAGTTATTGGACACTATTATATTATTACAGTTGATTAATTTATATGCAAAACAACCAATTACATATAAATATATATCCAATAGAAAAACATAAATTAAAGATTATATGCATGAATAAACATATATCAAAGTTAAAAACTGTCAACATATACTCTGCTTTTTATTGATTTCTTGATTATAGTTAATTAGATTAAAAGCACATAATTGATGCTTAATTTTTCAAAATTAAGAAACAGAATATTTAGCTATTATACTGGATAATATTTGGATCAAAGAAATTCAATGTAGCATTGATTTTTATATAGTGGCAATGTACCCATCCAAATCTAAAAACTTCAGGTTGAGTACATTACATTATAATCTCACAATAAGGTTCAAACAAGGAAGAGAATAAAGCGGCGAAATATCTGTTTAGCAAAAGCGATCATAGACTCAATCACTCACGGCGAAAAAGATTCTAAAATGATTATAGGCTGAATCTCACCTGAGAACGATATTGTGTTTTATTAGAGCTCCTCCCAGATCTAGATTTTGTATCCTGTGAAATAAGAGATTGAATCACAAAAAAGGTTCTCCGACAAAGTTATGCGATCCCTATAATATTGTTACTTACATTGTTTTCGACATTTTCCACGTTTTCGTCATTGTTGTCAATTATTAGATATTTATTTTCGGAATGCCAATTTACACTTTTGGCATCAATATCGCGATCGTTACCACTCATGTTGTCTATATGATCACAAACAAATTAATAAAACAATCCTACGCAACAGTGACAATATACATTACTAACGATGCAAGAAGAAATAAGCTCAAATGCATGGAAAAAGTTTATTCATTCATTCAATATATGGCTCTGAGCAGAGTTATTACACTCCTTTTCTTACGTAAATCAGAACGATTTTGAAAATAAAAGAGAAACGGGAACAACGCGTACGCAGTCTCCAAGATCAAAAATATGCGTAGTTACAGGAACCAACGGGAACCACATCCAACTGCTGTGGAAGCGAACAAAAAACTCATGGAAAAAGTTGAAACAGAGAAAATGAAACAATAGATCTGTTCTTTACAGCTGCACTGCTGAACTAGTGCAATAAGTTAGAATGAGAAAAAATATACTTGTCTCATTTTAACTTGTTGCATTAGTTCAGCAGTGCAGCTATAAAGATCAGACCCAATGGCTGCGTTCCGATATTCACTGCTAGCAGAGAGAAACCTGAGAGCGGAGATCAGCAAAGGTTCAGAAATTTTTATGAATTCGACACGCCCCCTGAGAAAATAGATGTCAACTACGTCGCTCGGTAACGAGGTATGTTTGTGATAGTTTGGTTCATATCTAAGCTACTACACAGAATATAGTAAAAATATACAGAAAACTACACAGAATATAGTAAAAATTATATATATATCATCAGGAGGAATCATCCCAGCAAACACAATAGGCCTGTTCATTTTGACTGCACTGATGAACTGGTGCAACAAATTGAAGTGAGAAAACCTACGTTTGTCTCACTTTAACTTAATGCACCAGTTCAGCAATAATGCAGACAAAACGAACAGCCCTAATATTACATGTAACGTGCATGTTAGTTGTAATTTTCTACTTAACAATATAACTGTTATATAACACATGTGTTATATAATAGTTATGAACTAAGATCTTTATCAGTTTTCTTTTAGTATGTATAACAGTCAAAATCTGATGAGCAAAATAATTATTCGATAGAATTATAAATAAGATCATCGAATTTGAAATACCGGGCGGAGCCCCTCTCTCGCTCATATGTACTGTTTCCTATATTTAAAGTAAATGAAAACTGCTTGTCTACTTCAAATATACTTCAACATACAATTATAAAACTTTAAAATCAAATATCTCAGAAACTATAAGCGACTCCCATATAATTGTATTAGGAAAAGTCATTCAGAATTTCATCCTTTATAACATATTTCAAAATGAAAAAAATCGGTGAGGTGTACCCTTTTCTATATATTTATCCTGCTTTTTTTCCTTTTTTCATTTTTCTCTTTATTTTGTCATTTTTAGTTTCTTATTTGTTACATATTTTTTCTCACGTATCTAAAATTATTTCTTGCACTGCATTGCAAATAAAAATATAAAGACTATGTTGACTCCAGAAGATATGCTTTTACAACAGGTGCATGTATAAAGATTGTCAGAATGGAAAATTGACTGGAAAACGATTATTCAAATTCCCAATGCAGAAGGATGCAAGATACAATACATGGATGCAGGTGGGTAATACAGGTGGGTCCTTCTGCAATAATTATTTTCTACATAGAGGAAATGCGGATAATAGTACACATTTGTTATATTTTAATTAATTGTACACTGTAACGATACGACATACTTCAAACTAACACTGAATATGAAGTGTTATCTGCTGTGTAGTGACACTATAAAATTGAAATTGATATAGTTGAATTAATAGTGCTTCAAATAATTAACAATGTGAAATGCTGCAAATGCGTACTCTTGGACAACCTATGAGATAAGAGTACGCACACGAAGTACAAGAATACGCATTTTTAATTCTGTTAATTAAATTAATGAAATTGATTAAATGTCATCCTGACTTACTGCGGTTATAAATCCTCACCGTTCTATATTTTTGCGCTTGTATTTTGATGTCTAAAACTAAAGGGAGCCGCCGAACTTCTTAGATCTAATGACGATATCGATATCGCGCGACGCGTAAGCGATACGCGAAGATGACCGGCCGGTCAACGACATATATGCTGCGGCGGCTACTCACAAGGAGAGTGTCACAACTGTCCCTCAACGATTTGAATGGGCTTCGGATATATTGTAGAGCATCCAAAACTAAGGAATACATATTTTTTTATATCGGCTTCGGAGCATGTTTAGGGGGTAAAACCACCCCTTAAAAAAAATAGCCGTTATCGTTTTTATCAAATATTTTCTAAATTATGAGTCATATGAAAAAAAGTTTCAGACAAAAGTTTTGCAATATTTTATGCTCTTTGCAACCATATGTTCAGTTTTTTAAAATTTCAAATGTTGAACTACTCCCCCCCTTCGCGTTACTCTGGCAAAATTTTTAAGTTTTTGTAAGGACAAAAATTGTAGAGCATTAAATACCAAATCCATCCATATATAATATTAGAAAATGGTATTTAATATTTCGGACAAAACGCAATAAGAAAACTTCATGGTATACCAGGTATGTAAATATGAAACCGGAATTTTTGTATAGAAAATACACGTTTATTGTATGAAAATGATAAAAAATATTTTATTCGAATTATTGCCCATCGCTAGCTATACATTTTTCCCACCTGTCTGACAATTTGTGGATGCCATGCCAAAAAAACTGTTGCTCTTTTGAGGCAAATCAGTCATCAAGCCATTTTCGTACATTTTCGTAAGAAGTGAAGCGTTGCTCAGCAAGTGCGTGTCCCATCGATGCAAATAAGTAGTAATCGAATGGAGCCAAGTCTGGTGAGTAAGCCGCATGCGAAAATATTTCCCAACTAAACGCCTCAATCGTTTCCTTGACCAGTTTTGCTGTGTGTGATGGTGCATTATCATGAAGCAAAATCACTTTGTGTTGCCTTTTTTGATATTCTGGTCGTTTTTCACGCAAAGCTTGATTCAAATCGATCATTTGTTGTCGGTAGCGTTCAGTATGAACGGTTTCGCCAGGTTTTAACAGCTCATAACAAATCACACCCTTCTGATCCCACCAAACACAGAGCATTGTCTTCCGTCCATAGCGATTTGGCCTTGCAGTCGATGTCGATGGTTCGCCTGGAGTTACCCATGATCTTTTATGCTTAGGATTCTCAAAATACATCCACTTTTCATCGCCAGTCACAATTCGATGGAGAAATGACTTTCTTTTGTACCTGGCGAGCAGCATTTCGCAAGTAGTTTTTCGGTTTTCCTGCTGTCTTTCATTCAATTCATGTGGAACCCATTTTCCCATCTTCTGGATCTTTCCCATGGCTTTCAAACGTACGGAGACGGCTTCTCGTGTCACATTTTATTGATCCGCGAGTTGTTGTTGCGTTTGAGCGTCATCCTCATCCAACAATGCTTGCAATTCGCTGTCTTCAAAGTTTTTCGGTGGTCTTCCACGTTCGTCGTTTCTCACATAAAAATCGCCACGTTTAAATTTTTTAAATCACTCAAAGCACTGTGATTTACCAAGAATATGCTCACCGTAAGCTTCGACAAGCATTCGATGCAATTCTGAAACAGTTTTCTTCAAATGATAACAGAAAATCAATGCTGTCCGCAAATCGTAGCTTCCAGGCACAAAATTCGACATATTCAATGCTATTACAAACTATGCTGTTGTATGAAACTTGTATTGTTGTGAGTTGAAAATCTTTGTCAGATGTTAACAAATGGAAATGGCGCCAATGACGCGGTTTGACGGTAACTACATTGATAGCTAGGGCCATCTATGGGCAAATTTCGGTTTCATATTTACAGACCTGGGCCTCAATTCTGTACACGCTTACCGACAACTATCGATGTCGTTAACTGTATTGCGCAGCTTTTGTATATCGTAGAAAACCTGCGCAACTCCGTTAACGATATCGATAGTAGTCGGTAAGCGTGTACAGAATTGAGGCCCTGGTATGTACCGCTCTGCCCGAGTAGATAGATACTGTAGGTAGATACGCTGTGATATTTCTCTACAATTGCACTATGCTTCATGACTGCTTGTGCATATTTTCTTATGCTACAATTAATCGTAATGATATGATATACAATATTACACGAAATAAAAATGCTTGATGAAAACGTGAACAATAAAATAATTTGCATATATAACAGTAGCAAATGTGTGTGCAGCATCGCTATTTGTACAAAAGCTCCAAATGTATATTTTCTTCATTTAATGTGTAAAATTTATGTTCACTACAATCTGAAAGGCATGTCGATTAAGGATAATTAAAATGATTAAAAAAGTATTTCATGCAATGCACGTGAAATAATGAAACACATTATCATCAGCCTAATTAGAAAACCTCCTAACCTCCTAACTTCAATTTTTGACAAAATTAAGATACTCATTTTGTTCGATTTATCTCGTCGACTTTGATCGAATAAAATGAGTCTCAATTTTGTCAAAAATTGGAATTAAGAGGTTTTCTAATTAGGCCGACGTTATGTTACCTCTGCAAGCGTGTAGTGTGACAATACAATATATTTTATTAATTGCTGAATGAAACATAACGAAGAGCTTAACAAAAATTATGGAGTAATAATTTATAGGATAGAGAGGAACAATATAATAAATTATAGAAGAATAACACGTTATTATATATATTTCACAATAGTAATAAACAAATCAATACAGTATTTGCATATAAACGAAAAATAAATGTTACACTTATGGCACATATTCGTTGCAAAGGTGGTGATCATGGAAAAAATGTGTGATACAAAGTGATTTTTTGCACCAAGAGCAAATAATTATGGCAGTTTCGCCACAAATATCGCATTTTATTTTAGAATCATTTTGGAAACAAAACTCAACCGGTGTTTCGAATTCGCCTGGCCTACTCTGTAAATATCCCCATTTGAGATTTGAACGTTATCACCCACCTTACCCCGAGAGGATGGGGGGGAATAACTTTTATTATGTTCTTTAAAAATATTGAACAGGTATTTTTTATTTCTCAATCCAATGATCATTTCTGGAGAATTGCGGAAAATATAATTTTTTGCGATTACAGCGCCATCTATCACGAATCAAAAAAAAAGTTTCGGACAAAATTTACATATTTTGTGGCGTAGAATCCGTATCTGCAATAAAAAATGGGGGTTTCCATTTAAGATTTCAAAGTTGCCCTCAACCCCCACCCCCAGAGGGTGGGAGGTCGAGTTTGGTATCATTGGATGTCCCCCTTCGAGACTAACAACTTTCATTAACCACTTTTTTTTATCCAATGCATCGTTCTCGAGATATTTCAATGTCTTCAGATAAATCATGCACCCTGTATATAATTACAAATTATGTATAATTATATATAATTATAAATTATAAATTATATATTAGGTTGTTCGGAAAGTTCGTTTCAAATTTCGCGCGCTCCAAATTTCTATGTAATCAGTAAGAACGAGGGCGCTCTAAACGATTTTATGTTTATCAACAAACATTCCCGGATCTATGAACCCGCTAAGGAAACTTCGCAAATCTTCCTAAGTGCAACTATTTCGTCAGAAATCAGTTTGAAAAATGGAGAACCAAAAAGTCCATTTTCGTCATGTGATGCTATATTGCTTTAAACGTGGCTTCATGGCTTCGCAGACCCTGAATGAGATGTTCTCAGTATATGGAGATGCCTGCGTCACTCACCAGACAGTTCGAAAATGGTATCGAAGATTCGAAGCTGGCGATTTCAACATGGAAGATCAAGCTCGCTCAGGCCGACCTCAGGAGGTTGATGAAACGCTTCTTATGGATCTCGTGCACGAAAATCCTCGAGTGACAGTTAGAGAACTCGCCGACACTCTGCACAAGTCTGTTTCCACCGTGCATGACCATCTGAAGAAGCTAGGATTCTCAAGTCGACTGGATGTGTGGGTGCCATACGAAATGAATGAATGGCAGTTGCTGGAACGTGTGAACGTCTGCGATATGCTGCTTCAACGGTACCAAAAAGAACCGTTCTTGAAGAGGATCATAACAGGCGATGAAAGTTGGATCCTATACAATTATGTTAGCCGCAAGAGGTCGTGGGGAACCAGCGACGCGTTTACGCAAACAGTGGCCAAGCCGGGGCTTCACGCGAAAAAGGTTCTTCTGAGTATCTCGTGGGATTTTAAGGGCGTGGTATATTATGAGCTTCTTCAACCAAACGAAACCATCAACACGGCGAAGTACAGCTTTCAACTAGACGAACTGAAGACTGCCATCGCACGGAAGCGCCCTGAATTGGCCAACAGGCGTGGAATTGTTTTCCATCATGATAACGCCAGACCTCACGTCGCAATGTCTATCCGTAGGAAGCTGTTAGACTTCGAATGGGACGTTCTTCCTCATCCTCCATATTCTCCCGACCTTGCCCCATCTGACTACTATCTATTTCTTTCTTTAAAAAATTTTCTTCGGAACAAGAAATTCAAGTCTTTGAAAGTCCTCAAAAGTCATCTTGATAAATTCTTCGCCAATAAGAAACCTTTATTTTGGAGCAAAGGCATCATGCAGCTTCCTGAAAGATGGGCCAAGGTCGTTGAACAAAACGGTACATATTTGCTTCAATAAAGTTCCTCTTTGTGTAAAATATTGCGCTCTTAATTTATTTCAAAAATTTGAAACGAACTTTCCGAACAACCTAATATAATTATAAGTTGTACATTTATTTCTGAGCATTTATAATGCCGTGTATACAAAGCAAAGTCAACTGTGTCGCAGTGCATCAAAAACAATTTATTTATACTTTATTTCTATAAATAAATATTGTTTTCGTTTCACATGAAACAGACTCATGTGATCGTTATGCTCACTATAATTGGCTCATCTGATCGTATTGCGCACTATGCAGACTATAAAAATGTCTATAATATTTGAAAACGGGCAGTTCATGTCATGAGTTCATAGTGTAAAGAAGTGTGTTATACACTATAATTTTGTGAAATTATGTAAGTATTTATTGTATTGTATTATTGTCTTATGCTTGTCACTCTTCATATTTATATTATTTAAATTATTATACACTTTATGGAGTTATTAATATTATAATATACGGAAGACCGGAGCAGCATTAAACAATAGTTAAATTTTAATATATTGTAGAATGATTCCATTTAACCTATGGAATGTTATACTGTTGCTATACGCAACATTCACTGCTCGTAACCTTCTACAAACTCCGGTCACTTCAGAAGAAATGGAAGTGAAGGAGAAGATTGTAAATATACTCACAGACATGGAAAATAAAATGGACATTCTAATAGAAGAGGAGAAAACACTTGATTTCTATGATACAAATGAGATCCCACAGGCGGAAAAAGTTAATTTGTTGGAGCATGATGAAGATGAGGATTATCTTCCAGAAGAAGTTATTTGTACTGATGTTGAAGCAGAAATATCAAGTGACTATAAAAGGAAAGCTGTGGAATTCTGGAAGAGCGGTAAAATAAGACCAAGAACGATTGAAGGAGTTAGACGAAGGTACAAAAAAGTTACATCAATTCGACAATTACGACGATGGGAGGACTATATCAATGCAGGTGGTAGCAGAAATGAAAAATTAAAAGCAATTTCTGAATATACATTAAACCGTTTCGCTGAAGCACTTGAAAAAGGAGTCATTATTCATAATATTAACATTGCTCGATGGGCTAATGGAGCACAAGAAGAGGAAAATATGTCTGGATTCATAACCTGGCTGGGTACAAAGATTCAAAAAGAAATATAATATTGTGTCTAGGAAAATAACCAAATTTGTCACGAAAAAATCCTTGTTATCCAAATCAGAGTTAGAAAATAAATGCGATACATTTATTACAAATATCAAATATTATATTGATCGATACGGGGTAGAAAATATCTACAATTTAGATCAGAGTGGGTTCCAATTAGAACTTCACACCGGTCGTACCTTAGTACAAAAAGGTACAAAGAAAATAGAATCCGTAGTGCAATCTGTATCAGCAACCACGCATAGTTATACCATACAGCCAACTATTTCCGCTAATGGTAGATTATTGTCGCCTCTGTTAATTGTATTAAAAGAACCAACAGGAACGTTCGGTCCACGAGTACAGGAAAATTTATTCAATGCTCCTAATATTTTTGTAATGGCTTCCAAATCAGGTAAAATGACATCAGATTATATGAAAACCTGGTTAAGAGAAATATTTTTTCCGAATGTCAGGCCACAATCCGTATTATTATTAGATTCATGGACATTGTCCCAATGTAATTCAGGAAACTAGATCGGATTTTGCATCAGATATTGTTTTCCTAACCATTCCAGTCGGTACAACGGGAAAAATATAACCATTAGATGTATATGGCTTTCGATTATGGAAAAATTTTATTAAACATTTTTCTGATATTGTAATGCTATTAGACATTACAATTGATCTTCATGTTAGAAACAATATTTTAAAACTGCAGTCATTAACGCAACATCAATTCTCGTCACCCAGGTTTCATAATTTATTTAAATATGCGTGGTTTAAAAGTAGATATTTACAGAGTAGGCCAGGCGAATTCGAAACACCGGTTGAGTTTTGTTTCCAAAATGATTCTAAAATAAAATGCGATATTTGTGGCGAAACTGCCATAATTATTTGCTCTTGGTGCAAAAAATCACTTTGTATCACACATTTTTTCCATGATCACCACCTTTGCAACGAATATGTGCCATAAGTGTAACATTTATTTTTCGTTTATATGCAAATACTGTATTGATTTGTTTATTACTATTGTGAAATATATATAATAACGTGTTATTCTTCTATAATTTATTATATTGTTCCTCTCTATCCTATAAATTATTACTCCATAATTTTTGTTAAGCTCTTCGTTATGTTTCATTCAGCAATTAATAAAATATATTGTATTGTCACACTACACGCTTGCAGAGGTAACATAACGTCGGCCTAATTAGAAAACCTCTTAATTCCAATTTTTGACAAAATTGAGACTCATTTTATTCGATCAAAGTCGACGAGATAAATCGAACAAAATGAGTATCTTAATTTTGTCAAAAATTGAAGTTAGGAGGTTAGGAGGTTTTCTAATTAGGCTGATGATAATGTGTTTCATTATTTCACGTGCATTGCATGAAATACTTTTTTAATCATTTTAATTATCCTTAATCGACATGCCTTTCAGATTGTAGTGAACATAAATTTTACACATTAAATGAAGAAAATATACATTTGGAGCTTTTGTACAAATAGCGATGCTGCACACACATTTGCTACTGTTATATATGCAAATTATTTTATTGTTCACGTTTTCATCAAGCATTTTTATTTCGTGTAATATTGTATATCATATCATTACGATTAATTGTAGCATAAGAAAATATGCACAAGCAGTCATGAAGCATAGTGCAATTGTAGAGAAATATCACAGCGTATCTACCTACAGTATCTATCTACTCGGGCAGAGCGGTACATACCAGGGCCTCAATTCTGTACACGCTTACCGACTACTATCGATATCGTTAACGGAGTTGCGCAGGTTTTCTACGATATACAAAAGCTGCGCAATACAGTTAACGACATCGATAGTTGTCGGTAAGCGTGTACAGAATTGAGGCCCAGGTCTGTAAATATGAAACCGAAATTTGCCCATAGATGGCCCTAGCTATCAATGTAGTTACCGTCAAACCGCGTCATTGGCGCCATTTCCATTTGTTAACATCTGACAAAGATTTTCAACTCACAACAATACAAGTTTCATACAACAGCATAGTTTGTAATAGCATTGAATATGTCGAATTTTGTGCCTGGAAGCTACGATTTGCGGACAGCATTGATTTTCTGTTATCATTTGAAGAAAACTGTTTCAGAATTGCATCGAATGCTTGTCGAAGCTTACGGTGAGCATATTCTTGGTAAATCACAGTGCTTTGAGTGATTTAAAAAATTTAAACGTGGCGATTTTTATGTGAGAAACGACGAACGTGGAAGACCACCGAAAAACTTTGAAGACAGCGAATTGCAAGCATTGTTGGATGAGGATGACGCTCAAACGCAACAACAACTCGCGGATCAATAAAATGTGACACGAGAAGCCGTCTCCGTACGTTTGAAAGCCATGGGAAAGATCCAGAAGATGGGAAAATGGGTTCCACATGAATTGAATGAAAGACAGCAGGAAAACCGAAAAACTACTTGCGAAATGCTGCTCGCCAGGTACAAAAGAAAGTCATTTCTCCATCGAATTGTGACTGGCGATGAAAAGTGGATGTATTTTGAGAATCCTAAGCATAAAAGATCATGGGTAACTCCAGGCGAACCATCGACATCGACTGCAAGGCCAAATCGCTATGGACGGAAGACAATGCTCTGTGTTTGGTGGGATCAGAAGGGTGTGATTTGTTATGAGCTGTTAAAACCTGGCGAAACCGTTCATACTGAACGCTACCGACAACAAATGATCGATTTGAATCAAGCTTTGCGTGAAAAACGACCAGAATATCAAAAAAGGCAACACAAAGTGATTTTGCTTCATGATAATGCACCATCACACACAGCAAAACTGGTCAAGGAAACGATTGAGGCGTTTAGTTGGGAAATATTTTCGCATGCGGCTTACTCACCAGACTTGGCTCCATTCGATTACTACTTATTTGCATCGATGGGACACGCACTTGCTGAGCAACGCTTCACTTCTTACGAAAATGTACGAAAATGGCTTGATGACTGATTTGCCTCAAAAGAGCAACAGTTTTTTTGGCATGGCATCCACAAATTGTCAGACAGGTGGGAAAAATGTATAGCTAGCGATGGGCAATAATTCGAATAAAATATTTTTTATCATTTTCATACAATAAACGTGTATTTTCTATACAAAAATTCCGGTTTCATATTTACATACCTGGTATACCATGAAGTTTTCTTATTGCGTTTTGTCCAAATATTAAATACCATTTTCTAATATTATATATGGATGGATTTGGTATTTAATGCTCTACAATTTTTGTCCTTACAAAAACTTAAAAATTTTGCCAGAGTAACGCGAAGGGGGGGAGTAGTTCAACATTTGAAATTTTAAAAAACTGAACATATGGTTGCAAAGAGCATAAAATATTGCAAAACTTTTGTCTGAAACTTTTTTTCATATGACTCATAATTTAGAAAATATTTGATAAAAACGATAACGGCTATTTTTTTTAAGGGGTGGTTTTACCCCCTAAACATGCTCCGAAGCCGATATAAAAAAATATGTATTCCTTAGTTTTGGATGCTCTACAATATATCCGAAGCCCATTCAAATCGTTGAGGGACAGTTGTGACACTCTCCTTGTGAGTAGCCGCCGCAGCATATATGTCGTTGACCGGCCGGTCATCTTCGCGTATCGCTTACGCGTCGCGCGATATCGATATCGTCATTAGATCTAAGAAGTTCGGCGGCTCCCTTTAGTTTTAGACATCAAAATACAAGCGCAAAAATATAGAACGGTGAGGATTTATAACCGCAGTAAGTCAGGATGACATTTAATCAATTTCATTAATTTAATTAACAGAATTAAAAATGCGTATTCTTGTACTTCGTGTGCGTACTCTTATCTCATAGGTTGTCCAAGAGTACGCATTTGCAGCATTTCACATTGTTAATTATTTGAAGCACTATTAATTCAACTATATCAATTTCAATTTTATAGTGTCACTACACAGCAGATAACACTTCATATTCAGTGTTAGTTTGAAGTATGTCGTATCGTTACAGTGTACAATTAATTAAAATATAACAAATGTGTACTATTATCCGCATTTCCTCTATGTAGAAAATAATTATTGCAGAAGGACCCACCTGTATTACCCACCTGCATCCATGTATTGTATCTTGCATCCTTCTGCATTGGGAATTTGAATAATCGTTTTCCAGTCAATTTTCCATTCTGACAATCTTTATACATGCACCTGTTGTAAAAGCATATCTTCTGGAGTCAACATAGTCTTTATATTTTTATTTGCAATGCAGTGCAAGAAATAATTTTAGATACGTGAGAAAAAATATGTAACAAATAAGAAACTAAAAATGACAAAATAAAGAGAAAAATGAAAAAAGGAAAAAAAGCAAGATAAATATATAGAAAAGGGTACACCTCACCGATTTTTTTCATTTTGAAATATGTTATAAAGGATGAAATTCTGAATGACTTTTCCTAATACAATTATATGGGAGTCGCTTATAGTTTCTGAGATATTTGATTTTAAAGTTTTATAATTGTATGTTGAAGTATATTTGAAGTAGACAAGCAGTTTTCATTTACTTTAAATATAGGAAACAGTACATATGAGCGAGAGAGGGGCTCCGCCCGGTATTTCAAATTCGATGATCTTATTTATAATTCTATCGAATAATTATTTTGCTCATCAGATTTTGACTGTTATACATACTAAAAGAAAACTGATAAAGATCTTAGTTCATAACTATTATATAACACATGTGTTATATAACAGTTATATTGTTAAGTAGAAAATTACAACTAACATGCACGTTACATGTAATATTAGGGCTGTTCGTTTTGTCTGCATTATTGCTGAACTGGTGCATTAAGTTAAAGTGAGACAAACGTAGGTTTTCTCACTTCAATTTGTTGCACCAGTTCATCAGTGCAGTCAAAATGAACAGGCCTATTGTGTTTGCTGGGATGATTCCTCCTGATGATATATATATAATTTTTACTATATTCTGTGTAGTTTTCTGTATATTTTTACTATATTCTGTGTAGTAGCTTAGATATGAACCAAACTATCACAAACATACCTCGTTACCGAGCGACGTAGTTGACATCTATTTTCTCAGGGGGCGTGTCGAATTCATAAAAATTTCTGAACCTTTGCTGATCTCCGCTCTCAGGTTTCTCTCTGCTAGCAGTGAATATCGGAACGCAGCCATTGGGTCTGATCTTTATAGCTGCACTGCTGAACTAATGCAACAAGTTAAAATGAGACAAGTATATTTTTTCTCATTCTAACTTATTGCACTAGTTCAGCAGTGCAGCTGTAAAGAACAGATCTATTGTTTCGTTTTCTCTGTTTCAACTTTTTCCATGAGTTTTTTGTTCGCTTCCACAGCAGTTGGATGTGGTTCCCGTTGGTTCCTGTAACTACGCATATTTTTGATCTTGGAGACTGCGTACGCGTTGTTCCCGTTTCTCTTTTATTTTCAAAATCGTTCTGATTTACGTAAGAAAAGGAGTGTAATAACTCTGCTCAGAGCCATATATTGAATGAATGAATAAACTTTTTCCATGCATTTGAGCTTATTTCTTCTTGCATCGTTAGTAATGTATATTGTCACTGTTGCGTAGGATTGTTTTATTAATTTGTTTGTGATCATATAGACAACATGAGTGGTAACGATCGCGATATTGATGCCAAAAGTGTAAATTGGCATTCCGAAAATAAATATCTAATAATTGACAACAATGACGAAAACGTGGAAAATGTCGAAAACAATGTAAGTAACAATATTATAGGGATCGCATAACTTTGTCGGAGAACCTTTTTTGTGATTCAATCTCTTATTTCACAGGATACAAAATCTAGATCTGGGAGGAGCTCTAATAAAACACAATATCGTTCTCAGGTGAGATTCAGCCTATAATCATTTTAGAATCTTTTTCGCCGTGAGTGATTGAGTCTATGATCGCTTTTGCTAAACAGATATTTCGCCGCTTTATTCTCTTCCTTGTTTGAACCTTATTGTGAGATTATAATGTAATGTACTCAACCTGAAGTTTTTAGATTTGGATGGGTACATTGCCACTATATAAAAATCAATGCTACATTGAATTTCTTTGATCCAAATATTATCCAGTATAATAGCTAAATATTCTGTTTCTTAATTTTGAAAAATTAAGCATCAATTATGTGCTTTTAATCTAATTAACTATAATCAAGAAATCAATAAAAAGCAGAGTATATGTTGACAGTTTTTAACTTTGATATATGTTTATTCATGCATATAATCTTTAATTTATGTTTTTCTATTGGATATATATTTATATGTAATTGGTTGTTTTGCATATAAATTAATCAACTGTAATAATATAATAGTGTCCAATAACTAATTATCCTTATAACAATCAATGTGTCAATATTGTGAACTTATTTGTACAGACAGAAAAAAGGGAACATCATAATTATTTGGAAAGGAAACGACGAGATGATTTGAAAATGGTTTTTTTTCATTTGAAAAATAATGTACCAACTATACTAAAAGGAAAAGCAAGTAGAGCAGTAATCCTAACGAAGACAATAGAGTATATTCAAAAGATGAGGGAAGAAACTGCCGTACATCAACGTATTACTCAACTTGTAGGTGAGAACATGTTGTTGAATGATCGAAGTAAGTACGTTATCTTTTATACAATTATGTATGCAGGATAATTTTGGGCTTAATTAATAAATATGAAGGTTTCTATATAGTAGTATAGTAATATATATATATATATATTAAGTTAAAAAAGTTAAAAAAATCATCTTAAACATAAAGTTTCAGAGATAAATATGTGTCATCTCTACATCCTTAGTACATTATTTTTTTCATGAAGAATTATGAGATTCTATTTTCAAGATAATCATTATAAGAGATTTATTCCTTCCTTTTATCTAAAGATATTAGTAATATGCATTTTATTCAAAGATATTAGCTTGTCAAAAATATTAACTCTTTGAGTAATATTTCCAGTTAAAGAATTAAAGAAGGAACTTCCAAGAAGTTGCAAGAGTAGCACATATCACAACAAAACAACTATCCAGGTATCAATTAACTTCGTAATATGTAACCAAATATTAATCATTTTATATTGTATAAATATAGGATAAATTTTAGATAAAACTTTCTTATTTTGCAAATGTGTTATTTTTACAAACATTGCCAATTCACAAATACAATGCAGTATATTTATTTATATTTCAGTCACAGGACACTATATTGGAACTAGGGCTGTGCGATTAACTAACTCATATTATAATAGAATCTAATTTACTATATATCTACTATATATATATAGTCTAATAGGTTATTGTTGCAAAACTATTTTTTTTTGTTATAGAGGAATTGGAGAACTATCAAAAGTGCTATTAGAACTCTACTTGTTTTTTTCATATTGATAGTTTGACGTGTTAACTTCATTTAAAA
>NW_020230480.1:0-23206 GCF_003227715.2 Harpegnathos saltator
TACACAGTAGTAAGGAGTCTAGTCGTCTCTGACGCTACACCGATCGGACATCGAGAACAGATACGCGCCTCGAGCGGACACGATGGCCGAACGCGAACGCGAGCGCGATCGCGTCCAGGTGCGCTTCGACGAATCTCGGCCGGAGCACGAGGCGTTCGAAGCGATGGACGACGGACATGTCACCGCGGACAACGACGCCGAAGCGTCTCGCTCCTCCTGCGCAACCGTCGAAGCTGCAGGACGGACTCGCGAAGGCCGACGAGTTTCGCCGGTGTGGCTGAGTCACAAGTTACCGCTCGTTTGGTCGGACGTGGATCTGTGCAAGAAGAACGCGGCGAGACCCGGACGCGGCTGTTGCTGTTTCGCGTCTTGTCGTACTGTCAGGGCTTCGACGGCCGTGATAAACGGTTTCTGCGCGTTTCATCTGCGCGCCATCTTCAATCTGACGTTCCTGAACGCCGCGATTTACGCGTTTGAACGCGAAGGGTCCAGCCGTCGTTTGGCTCAAAAGTTACTGCTACGTGGTGGATCCCAGACCGGTCGACGATCACGTGACCGCGTGTTTCCCGTTCTTCGACTGTTCGATGTTCGAGCGCGAACCCGCAGTGCGCGATATCAATCTGCCGAATTTGGAACGATATCTGGTGTCGATCAACACGCCCAATTGGAGAAGATCTACTCGTTGCACGTGAACTTTTTACACCGATTGATCACGATTCACTCGAACTTTGCGCAACCGTTGCGACCGTCGCGAAACGATCAGTTCGACAATCAATTGATCATGCATTGGAACGTGTGGAACGAGTACTACAGTTGGATACTTCGACAAACTCCGGCCGAGCTGTACGTGTTTCACGTGTCTGATCGTACTCGCGAGGTGCAAGGCGTACCAGTGTCCAAGTGCACCACTCTCACGCAAATGATCGCTCGTTTGTCCTCCGAGTCGTACAGTCGTATGGACGACAATCGATTTCACTCGGCACCGGCTACCTACGGCGTATGGATGCGCGGACATTTCGCGTACAGTGACAACCTGTGTTCCCACGGTACCACCAGGACCGAGAATCTGTCGACCGTTGGCGCGATGGCGACAATGCTGATGCTGTACACCGACGTGTGCAAGAAAACGCTGATACAGTACGACAAGAGTCAAAACTATCAGGATGAATTCTGCATCACCTCGAAGGTGAACCGCGAGAACACGGGACTGAATAGGACGGTGCTGGTTTCCGGCGAATCGAACAACTCTGCTCAGTGACGAAACGACAGCGACGTCGAATTTATTTCTCATTCGTTCGACCGTACGGAATAAAAAAACACGGATCGTCGGGCCTTCGACGATCCGACGGAAAATACAACGTTCGTGCGAATTCTTTTCCTCCCCGTTGTCTCGGCGCACTCCTCGTCCTTCCTCCGTCTCGTCGGCTCTGTAGCGCGCAGCGATGAACCTTCTCGACGACGCGATCGCCAGATTCGTCTCGACGGTCGTTCGATCTCGTACGAGTCTCTCGACGAATCGCCGTTGCCTCGAGGAATCGCTTACGAACAACTGCTGCATTTCGTCGAATCGGCGAAAGTCGCGGCGTTGTACTTTACGCGTCTGGAGCAACGGTTTCCACGGAGAAACGACGTCCGCGACGATCATCCCGCTCCGTCGTCGTCGTCGTCGACGATGTCTTCTCTCCCGCGGACCACGAAATACCGGATATCGTGCATAAACGGTCGTCTGGCGAACTCCTCGTTCAAAACGGCCTCGCGCAGGTACCACCAGTCGTGATACACGATCGACCAGATCGCACTTCGCACGATGCTATACACGACGACGTAGCCGATCGCGACGAGAATCGCGACGTGCAACACGCCCCACAAATCGCCGTTGTGGTCGTCGCTCGAAACATCGGCTCACGACGGCGTTCTCGACGAGGAGCGACGTGTCATTGGGATTTCGCGATCGCGACGACGAGCGGCGCCCTTGGCGCTTCGAGAGCACTCGCGACAACGACGCTCGTCGCGGACGACGAGTCGTCCGCGTTGAAGGGACGACAACGACGACGACGACGACGCGTCGATTCCACCATGCTCTTTTTTCGTCAAACTCGTTCTCTTAATACAGGAGCGTATTATTCCGACCGCGCGATTTCGCGCCGCTACGTTAGAGTTCAGCGCGCCCCGTTCACGCGCGGCGAAGCGCGATGCGAAACATCGTGGAACACTTGCACAATCTGGCACCGCGAACCTTTCCACTGCCGCGAGACAACGACGAACGCGGCGTCGCGGACGCCATTGCTCGCGACGATGCGCGCGAGAAGGGTGGTTCGGAGTCCGAACGAACGAGAGAGAACACCCGCCGCGATCGTCGTGCTGATCGATGCGGCGACCGGCGCGTTTCGGGCGATCAATCCGTACGCCAGCGGCAGATCGCCGATCATGGACGCCGTGCGCTACGTACAAATGCGTCGATCGATATGCTGCGATGTCACGACAAACGCATACCCGCGGTACTGCGCGATATGTACAAAACGCTGCTGCGCGACAGTGATCGCGAAGCGTGCTGCGAAATGAGCATGGTGTTCAATATATACGTGCAGTCGTTGACGAGACTGACGTTTCTACCGGGGACGCCGTTCAATTGGGCACCGGCGTAATGGCGTCCACCGCGTCCAAGCTCGTTCCGCTGAACAGAGGAGTGCGCGCCATTTCCATCACTATGGAGGACGTGTTCAACAACATTCGATGGAATCGCGAAACGTACGACGCGAGAGCGAGCGGTGGCTCCTGCGGAACCCGTACTTTCGTCTGATGCGCTCGGTCGTGCTGGAGGCGCTGCGCGAATACGTGGGTAATGACTCGCGATTGTTCAGAGACGCGCCGGTGTACAAGTCGACCGACATGGACGCCGTCAACACGTACGTGGAGATGTTCGTCAAGAGGAAGCGAGCGTTCGACGACACCGCGGATGCGCCGACGCGATCGTTCCATCGTCGCAGCGATTCCGGCGCGAGCGAGAATCGAGCCACGACCGCCGTGAACGACAAGCGAGGCGAGTGAATCGCCGTGCGTTCGTTCGACGCGAGAACCGAACGCGACGACGATGACGTCGCGAACGACGGCGGCGGGACGCGCGACGATGTCGATCGCTCCTCGAACGTCGAGGAACCTCGGTTCGACGGCGTCGCGAACGAACGCGACGCGAACGCGTCGACGATCGCGTCGTCGCGACGACCGTCCGTCGACACCGTCGTCGACGATATCGAGTCGCGAGTTTCGTCGACCGACGACCGCGATCGGCGCCGCGACGACTCGCCTCGAGGACGCTCCTCGCGACGACGCGATCGATGCCACCGAGGTCACGACGCGACGAAGCCAACGGGCGAGGACGACGACGACGACACCGACGATACCGTCCTGCTGTCGCGTCTTCTCGAACACGCGATCGTCTCCACGGAGAAAAAGGAATTTCGCGCGGCCGCGAATCGTTCTCGAGGGGAGCGAGAATCGTCGTCTGCGCGACGACGACGCGCCGCTACGATCGTCGACGACGCGATCGCTGTCTCGGGAGGCGGTCGCGAGTCGCGTCGACGGTCGCGATCTCGCGTCGCCGCCGCGACGACGGGCGATTATGCGCTCGCGTCGCGCGAAGACGCGTCGCGCTCCCGAGTCCAACCGTCATCGTCGTGGTTCGAAGACGCGACGATCGCGTCGCTCACCGAGGACATCGCGATTCGATCGCCCGAATATCCGTATCTCGAGGATGATCGTTTCGACGTGCGAGGCCCCGAGGAATGCAGCGACCCTCGGTTCTCGACGTCGGACGAGACGTGGACGACCGATGGCGACATCCGTCGCGACCGACGGATCGTCCGTGATAGAGGAAATCAGCGGTATCGGCGCTTCGAATTGATAAGTGCGCGATTTGGCGAGAAAAAAATTCGAGACAGGAGTGTGTGCGCGTGTACGACAAATGAGAATAAAGAGAGAGAAATAGAGAGATATAGAGAGAGAGGAAAGAAAAAAAACGTGATAGTTTCGTCGTTCAATCGTCCGCTCGTTCTCTCGACTTTCTTTCTCCCATACCCCCCCACCCATCCGTATCCGGTGCGTCGTGAGCACCATGTCGTCCGTAGGTACGGCTTTGCGCCGTTTCATAGCGAACGCGACTCGCGCGTTTCACGGGGTGGGCGTTTCCTTCGCGGCGAAGGTCACTCGTTGGAAGGCCGCGCTGTCGACGCTGGGAAAGCACGTGCGATCCCTCGCCGAGCGCTTCTCGTCGCTGTCGACGACCAAACGCGTCGCCAAGAACGGCGAGGAACTGGTGATGCTAGGCGATCGCGTGGAAGCCCGCGAGTTCACGGCGATGCTGCGCACCGCCAGATCGGTCGAGGCGTTCGAGGCGGTGACCGGCGCCGCGTTGTCACCCGCTGTTCGAAGTCCCTTCTTCCGACACCTGGAAGACGTGGCGTCGATGCATTTTCCCGACAGCAGTATCGCTCGTCGCGCAGAGTACCTGACGCGCCATCGCGAAACGCTAATCGAGCGAAACCTCGTCGCGCGAACCGAGCGAATCGAGAGCGCCGAGACACTGGAGCGCGTGATTCGCTCCGATCCGACGACTCTGAATCGAGCCAACGCGCTTCTCAGCAAAACGTCGCGAACCAAGAAGATTCTCTATCTGGGCGGCTCGTTGATCGCGGCCAGCGTCGGATTGTCGTATCTGGCGCACGTGGCCGTCGAGCACGCGGCCGCGAACACTGGATGTTTCCTGTACACGCGAGATCTCACTAACGGCGTGAGCAAGTGCCGAGTCACGGGCTGTTCCTGTCCCGTGTCACTCGCGGTGGAGCACGATCGCGCGATTTGGCGCTCTCTCGCGACGAAGCCGCTCGCGACCGCGTGTCGCGACGCCGACCTGAGGCAGAAGATGCTAGTTGGCGAGACGAGTGCGATCGCGCGGCCGCGGAGCGCAAAGCGCCGTATTGCGTGCATTGCGACTGGAACGAGACCGCGCAGCGTCGCTTGGGTGAACAAGGAGAAATTGGCCGATAACGCTTACGTGCTCTGCGAAAAAATGGACGCTTTGGTCGCGCTGCAGGAATTCGTAAGGTCCACGGTGGACAGCGCCTTCGGAGCGGGCGCGTCGATCGCGAGGATAGCGAAGAACAGTCTAGCCACCAGCGCGAGCGTTCTTCCGTGGTTGTTCGGCAGTGCGCTGTTTATCCTGGCGCTCGTGATCGCGGTGTACGTGCGGCGCCTTCTGGCGCCGAGCGCCGAGTTCGCGACGACGGTGCCGATCGCGTCGTACGCGCCACCGCGATCGATCGTCCCGGCGTCGCGTCACGTGTGAAATATCACGTCCGGCAAGTGACCACCGCGTTCGCGCGAACACTCTCTCGCTAGCGCGACCAGATTCTCCATCACGGAGCGGAGCAACGATCGCGCGAATGGTTCGTTGAGCGCGTCGACCTCGCGAACGATGACCGCCTTCAGCTCGTCGATCGTGCGTGGTCGTCGGGCACGCCGATCGTCGCCGTCGACGTCACCGGCGCGTCGGTGCTCGACGCGATCGCCGTACACGCGATCCTTCAGATAGTCCCAGAGAAAGTAATCGGCCGCCGAGAGATCGGGCGATCGCGGCGGCCATGTGAATCTGGAGCCGCGAGAGATCAGACGATTCGGACCGAAGATGCGACGCAACGCCGCCATGGTGTCCCGAGCGATGTGCGCGGTGGCGCCGTCCTGCTGCCACCACCAACACCACCGACCGTCGTCTCGGCGATGCCGACGCGGGTCGTAACGACGATCGTCTCGAAGCAGCGGCACCACGTAATTCTCGATCATGTCGCGATACCGCTCGCCGGTGACGCTCGCGCTGCGTCGCGTCGCCGCGTCCTCGAAGAAGTACGGGCCGAGAACGCCGCTGCTGGACACCCCGCACCACACGGTAACGTGCACGCAGTGCACGCTTCGCGGTCGCCACAATCGCGGATTCTGCGCGCCCCAGAACCGCACGTTCTGCCGATTGAACACCGCGCCGGAGAGATCGAAATGCGCCTCGTCGCCCATTATGAGACGATGCACGAACGAACGATCGCGCGTGACCTGTCGCAGGAAACGCCGCGAGAACGCGAGTCGTTGCTCCGTGTCGGACTGCGTCAATGTGTGCGCCAGTTGCACCTTGTACGCCCGCACGCGCAGATCTAGTCGCTGAATGCACATGAGAGAGGAGCGCGACAGATTCAGTGCCCGCGAGCGTTTTCTCGTCGAGAGCATGGGTTCGCGCGACACGCTGTCGCGCAATCGTTCTATAGTAGCGTCGGTGCGCACACTGCGCGGCCGACCGGGTCGTGGTCGATCGCGCACGCTGCCCAGCTCGCGAAAACGTCGCACCGTGGCCAGAACGGTGCGAATGCACACCGAACGCCGACGACTCGGCGCGTCGTTCCCGTCGGGGTCGCGGTCGCGCGACCGTCTCCAGAGCGACATGACGCGTCTCACATTACCGTCGCAGCGATACCACAGTCGCACCAGAGCCACTTGATCGGGGGTGCGCAAGTGCCGACGATCGATCGCGACCGCGCGACGATCGACGACGTCGTCCTCGCTCGCGTCGGCGCCGTCTCCGTTGTCGCGGCTGTCGCTGTCGCCGTCGTCGCCGCCGCCATCATCGGTCCTGACGTCGCGTCTCGAAGCTCGACGATGGCGCCTCTCGGTCGCCGCAGCTGCGTCGCCGCGTCTCGCGTTCGACATCTGTGTACACACACACGCGCGCAAAAGCGTTCATCGTTAGCGAACGATGCGAATGATCGCTTCCGCGGAACGTCTCGCGCGTGAGAGGTTCCACTGTGTTCGCGCGTTCCGATCGCGCGATCTCGTTCCTCGATGTTCGCGCGGTGCGACGTCGTCGTCCGGCGATCGCGATATCCGTCTCGTCGCGTAGAGCCGGGAGCGTTCGCGATGAGACGGATGAAATCATCGACTTTCGATCGTACGTACGCGCCAGATGGCCGGTCGACGCACGCTCGAAGGAACAAACGCCACGGTGCACGATTCGCCATGGGGCGGGGGGCGGATGTCCATCCATCGCCACCGCGAAGGATCGTTGCGCTACCGACAGCCGCGTCTCTCGTCCGCGGTTCGACGCGACGACCGTCATTCGCGACGACCTCCCGACGACGATCGCGAGAACCGTCCCCACCCCACGACGACCGTCGCCGTTACGGAACCGTCGACGCTCGAGCGAGTTGTACCGAGCGAAGCCGAGGATCATCGAGTGTCAGCGTGGCTCGCGGTTCAACCCTGTCGCCGAGTCCTGCGATTCGGCCGAAAACGTTTCGAATGTGCGAACTCGATCCGAGGTACTCGCTCTGGAGAAATATACGCGAAAAACGAAACTCATCCGGACTATCGCTACGTCGCTTCGTAGCGGCGGCTCTCGCGCCGCGTCGCACATACCTCGATGATCGAGCGCGCGTTCGCGCGCTGTATCTCTTTGCGTTTTTTCGTGAAGCACGCACGTATATATATATGCACTTGTATGCACATGCGCTTGAAGGAAAGAGGTCGATTAAACGATTGCACCTATGCGTCAGTATCCACTACGAGTCGTTTATTATTTTCCCGCTACAGGTTCACCCATCCTGGTCATCGTTCCCGTCCCGTCGCACCGGTGGCGGATCGTACTCGCCGTACTTGTCGAGCGGTGTCACCGGTTCGTAACGCGCCGCGTGCGCCAGTATCTCGGTGTACGACAGCAACGGCAGAGTCACGCGTATCTCTCGATCGTCGCGACCATCACCGACGGCGGCGTCGTCGTTGCCTCGTGTCGTCAGGCGTTCGGTCACAAAGTCCTCATACGTGGTGTCGGATCGTTCGAAGTAACGACGCAGGCGCGACGGTTCCACGATCGTGCGTTTGAAGCGTGCGAAGTCTCCGGGCACCCAGTGACGACACGTTCGACGAATCTCCGATTCGTAGTTCCGACTGGCGAATCTGGTGCCTCGCGTCGCGTAGTCGATCGATCGGTGCAGAAAAGTGTTGAACAATCGCACCGTGGCTTCCCGCGTATCCACGTAACCCATGAATACGGCAGCGCACCGACGACGAAACGCGTCGAGATTGTTCAAACGGTTGGTCGTGAAGATGCTGAACACACCGTAATTGTCCGTCCCGTCGTTCGGTTCGAGAATCGTGAGAAATCTCGTGAACAGACTGTACTCGCTGCTGGTCAGGGCACCGCTGCGATTCTTCACCAGTCCGTCCACCTCGTCCAGCAGCAGCACCACGTTGCGACCAGTGGTGCGAACGAGAGCGAGCATCTTCCGGTACAGCGAGCGCAGGTTCTTCTCGGTCTCCGAGCGGTAGGCCGACAGCAGGTTCTCCGCGTTGACGAACGCCAGATTCAAACCGAGCGACCGGGCCACTGCTCGAGCAGCCGCGGTTTTACCGGTGCCCGGTGGTCCGTACAGAAACACGTTCGCACCGGCCCGCGTGCTCGGTCATCGCTCCATCGTCTCGTCCACCAACAGGGCGCTCTCCGGCTCGTCGTTGATCACGAAATAGGCGTTCAGCAACTGCGCGTGCTGCTCCTCGTAGCCCGGCAGATCGCTCAGCGAGACGTTCAGACTCTCGTGCGGTATGTACTCGTACAGTCCGTCGGTGTGCACGCGCGGATCGGCGTCGGCGTCCGCGGAGTCGCCGGTGTCGCGCGCGTCGCCCAAGCGACGACGCGCGCGCTCGATGTCGGCGCGTATGTTCCTCGCGGCGCCGAGCGACATCGCCAGACCAGCGAAACCGCTCAGTTGCATGGAGCGTAGCACAAGAGCCTGCATGCACCGGGCAACTGTAACGACACATACAGGCAAATGTGTCGTTACGCTGACTGCCGCTGAACATCACGCGGCAGTCAGCTGAGTGCGCGGAACAATCTTATTTTGTGCCGTCTTTGCGATATAGAGATTGGACGGCGAGTTTGCCGTCGCTCCGGTGTGTTCTCGGGAATGATCTTACGTTGTGCCGTCTTTGCGATAGAGAGATCGGACGGCGAGTTTGCTGTTACTCCGGTGTGTTCTCCGGAACGATCTTATTTTGTGCCGTCTTTGCGATATAGAGATCGGACGGCGAGTTTGCCGTCGCTCCGGTGTGTTCTCGGGAATGATCTTACGTTGTGCCGTCTTTGCGATATAGAGATCGGACGGCGAGTTTGCTGTTACTCCGGTGTGTTCTCCGGAACGATCTTATTTTGTGCCGTCTTTGCGATAGAGAGATCGAACGGCGCGTTTGCCGTTACTCCGGTGTGTTCGGAACGATCTTATTGTGTGCCGTCTTTGCGATATAAAGATCGGACGGCGAGTTTGCCGTCGCTCCGGTGTGTTCTCCGGAACGATCTTATTTTGTGCCGTCTTTGCGATAGAGATCGAACGGCGAGTTTGCCGTTACTCCGGTGTGTTCTCCGGAACGCTCTCATAAATATATTTCTTTTGTTTCTTCCTCTCTACTTCCTATAGGACTCAGAGTACGAAAGGACGCAAGGGGCAGACAGAGTCGTCACCCACACCTACCGACTTGCCGGCGCGGCCGCCGGCCCGGCATAACTCCATCTACAAAGCGAATCGCGATCTCCAGACAAAAAGAAATCGCCTAACACCCGCGACTCGTAGGACCAGGGGGATCAAGCCGCAAGGCCTAGCGAACCTCTCCCGTCAACGAAAATCACGCGACGCGAAGCAAGTAATTTCGACGATTAACGGGAAAAACAATCGCCAGTCTCACGCTCGACGAACGGCCCATCTATTGTGTACGCACCGCAAGCGATAACGCGGCCCGACGCGACGCGTTTTTGCGCGGGTTCTTATGTACAGCGAGCGTCAGACGAAACCAAGCATTTAAACCCGAGCATTTAAATCCGAGTAACGCCTGCAATAACGCCCGCACGAAATCGCTATTTCGGACACAGCCGCGAATTTTCTTATTTCCCATCCGCTGAACCTTCTGTATGTTAAAATAATTACTATTAACGAAGCGACAGTCACGCATCTAAACGAACCAGCATCAGAAATCACATGACCGTTCGCCGCAACGACGAGCCGAAGCGAAACATCACCGCGCGTTGAAGCGGTACCCAAACATTGGGGGACCTCGCGAAAATAACACGAGGTCATTGCGTGCTGATACAATAGAAATAAAGCGTCTCTGTCAACAAAACCGATCGACTTTAATCATTCAACGAAAATCACCTTCTCCTAATAAAAACTTCTGCGCGCGATTCGCTAACGACGATCGCGACGCAGGGGCCGGATCGACGACAGAAAAACCGAACCCGGAGGCACCGGCGTTACACCACCACCTCGCTGCGCAGAAACTGTCTGTCCGCCGGATCTACGATGAATCGATCGTATGTGACGGCGTATCGGGCCACGATCGTACCGAGAGCCACGTGCTTGTCGGCCGCGGCGGCGTTGTCGGCGCGCTCCAATTCCACGATCGATCGGGCTCTTCGTTGTACTCTCGAACGAATTCGTCAGTCGCTCTCTCGTACGCAGTAGTCTCGACGGCGGACGGACGCGAGAGGTGGTCGCGCCGCGCGACGCGTTCATCGCGACGGCGAATCGCGCGATGTTCGCTTCGAGGGGAACAACAGCGCGGACACGGGTCCCGAGACCACAGACTTACTGATCTCGTCGGCTGTAATGGCGACACCGATGCGCAGCGTGTCCAACGTCTTGCTGTTGAACAGCCGCTTCAGTCAATCGTTGCTCCGAACCTTCGCCCGTCCGAGGTAGATCAACGCGACGATGAGCGCGACGATGAGCGCGACGATCACCAGGACGCGCGCGGTCGTGCTCGCGTCCATGTTGGATTCTCGTTTCGCGCGCGCTCGATCGTCTTATCTCTCTCTCTCTCTCTCTCTCTTTCTCTCTCTCTCTATCGCCAACTATTTCGCGCGATCGCTCGGTAAACGAGGAATCCTATTCTCGCGCGAGCGTACGTCGCTCCAGCGAAAATAGGATGCCTATTTTGCGCGATCGCTCGGTCGATCGCGCGTTTTTAGGATCCGTCCGAGGATCCGCGCGCCACCCCCGTTTCCGTCAAATCGAGCGAAAAACACGGTGATTCGAACTTCTTTGACGAGCATTAGGATCCACCGAGGATCCTCAAGACGGCATCTATTTTTCGCACCTCGCGCGAAAATAGGTGCCGCTCGCGAACGGATCGCGGCGCGCGTTTCCGCGCGAGCCGCGAGAAAACAGGTGCCGCGATCGCGCGCGATCGGAATCGCTCGAAATCGGTTCGCGCGCGATCGGAACCGCTCGAGATCGGTTCGCGCGCGATCGGAACCGCGTCAGCACGCCTCGTTCGTTCGAACCGAGGACTCCACGATCCGCAGAGCCTCGACAGTGGGCGGGCGATCGGAGAACGACGCCGAGGCGCAACAAACGGCGAAGCGCAGTCCAATCCGATTGGCCAACGAAATGCTCGGGAACGGCGATGGCCAGCGCGTCGCGTCGAGATCGCACCGCGACCGCACCGACCGCGCGCGCTGATCTCGACGGCGCGAGAAGTGCGTTCGAAGTAGACGATCTCGCGCCACAGCTCGACGGCGTTGTCTATCTCGACGTAACGACAGCGCTCTCGGTACTCGTCGTCACCGCCGTCGTCGTACGCGTGCCGCAGCTCGACCAGATCGTTGAGCACGGCGAACGCGCCGCCGCAGTCGCACGCCGACCCGTTCCCGGCTCTCGTCGCTCGCGGTCTTCGACGCGTCACCGAACGCACCATCGCGTCGTAAGCGTCTTGACCGAGCTCGCGCGACCAATCGGCGATGATCGCGACATCGGCCGTCGACGTCGGCGGCCGATGCCGCTCTCAGATTCGATACGGAATCACGCTCTCGTATCGGCCCATGTCGATGACGCAGGAGTACCACAGCGCGTAACGGCGCAACAACCTGGCGTAAACGCGCACGCGAGACGTCAGCACGTCTCGCGTGCGCAGAAGCGTTTCGCGTCTTTTTCGCGCGACGGTCAGTTCCGCCAGAGCCGAGGCGAATTCGTGATTGCGCGATCGCTTCAGCGCGTTGCATCGAAACACTATGGCGCGCAACTCGACGGCCAGGCGTTCCGCGGCCTCGTCTTCTCGGTCGTCGTCGTCCATCGACACGCGCGACGCAGAGGTCGCCTCGACGTCAGCCACACCGGCCTCGGTCAACAGCACGAGCGCTCCGCTGGTCGCGCATCGCGCCAACGTGGCGCGCAGATCCGACTCCGCGCTCAACGCGATGTCGAGCGCGTCCGAATCGTTCGCTCCCGCGGTGTCATGTCCATCGCGCGAAGTGTCCGAAACACCGGTTTCAGCGCGTCGTCGCACGCCGCCACGAGTCGTTGCCGGGAGGCCCGGAGCTCCGCGAGTTCGCGCTGTTTACCACGTTCCGCGAAATCGGTCACCGCCCGCATACCGTCGACGATCTCGCTCATGATCAGATTCGCTTGATTTGCCACGCGTTCTCACTCCAATCGAACGCGCGCGTTCAGCGCCTCGTTGACCGAGCGCAATTCGCGCGCCTTGTCGCGCTCTGTCGATATCTCGCGATCCTCCGCGTTCGCGGCTTCGCGCGATCGCGCCACCTCGTCGCTCAGATGGGCGAGTCGCTCGCCGGCGGACGCGCTTACCTCGAGCGCCCTTCGAGCGACGTACGATCGCACGATCAGCAGTGTGACGCAGTCTCGCAGATCGTACTCGCACGAGACCCGCGAGCGCAGAGTCGCGAATCGACTCGTCGCGACTCTCTCGTCGACGCGACCCGACACCTCGTCGCCGCGCTCGATCAGCATCAACAGTCGCAGCCACGCGGAGGGCGTGTCGTCCGCCGCGACGTCGTGGTCGTCGGTACTCGTCCCGTCGTCGTAACGATACGCGCCGATTCGGTCGGGAGCGGCCGTCGCGTCGTCCGCGTCGTCGATCGTCAGTCGCAACTTGGTACTCAGCGAGGCCGCGGCTGCGCGCGATCGGGACAGCCAGAGGCGCTCGTCCAAGCGAACGCTAGCCACGAACGCCCGTGAACACAACGCTCGCAGTCGCGACACCGGCGTCGTCGAGGCGTCGTCGTCGGAAGCGGCGACCGTCCCGACAGACGACAATTCACGACACAAACGTCGCACGAGCGACGAACGCGCCACGCGCGCTAAAACGCCTCGCTGATCTCGCCGCAACGAACGTTCGTCGTCGTCGTCGTCGTCGTCGGTACCGGACCGAACTCTCTCGTCGGGGCGACAGAGCTCGTCGAACAGCGCGTCGATTTCGCGCAATTCGTCGTTCGCTCGAGCGATCGCGTTCGTTTCGCGCGCAGAGGCGTCGCGCGCGCGCTTCACGGTTGCGCGTTCGTCTCCGCGTTCGCTCGTTCGGCACATCTTCCGCGCGACGTGATCTTTCCTCGCGGTCGCTCGTTCGCCGCGCCGCGTCGAGACGCGCGTCGTTTCGTTCACCGACCACGCGTCCGATGGCTCGCACCGTCGTGCGATCGAGCATTCGTCGTCGCACGACCAGCAGAGTCTGCGACTCCAGGTGAACGCTTCGATCGTACACGCCGTAACAATCCAGCGCACGCGAGACGTTTCGCGGCAGACCGGCGTACGGATTCGTTATTCCGCACTCGATTTCACTGGCTTTCACCAGCGCCGCACTGGACATGCCGTTCTCCAGAAAACTGTTGTACGTGAGCTAACACACGCGCATCGGATTCTCGCCCTCGTGTTTGACGCTGTAGATGAAATTGTTGTGCGCCGAATCGTCGCTGACGAAGAAGTACCCGTAGCCGCCGGTACCCACGCACAGGCCGGTCCGTCGCGAGAAAACGTATCGGCAGTCATCGCGCTGCTCGAGCAACTGTCCGCAAGCGAATCGTCCGAGCAGACGGTAGATCGACGACACCAGATCCACGCGTTCCCTCCGGACCGTCTCGAGATCGCTGAGATCGGCGTAATGGGCGATGCCCTTCTGGCCGAACGAGTTCTGCAGCTTGAGCGTCTGTCACACACCGATCGCCCGCAGCGTCACGCGCACGTGCTTCGCGTACAGCTCCACCGTTGATTCGCCGATCGGCCCGTTCGCGTACTCGCGCGATTCGCGGAACAGCGCGTTGTCCGTCGCGTCGTCTACACCGATCGATTCACCGGTCGAGCGACGTTTCGTCGCGACGGCCTCGACGACGCCACATTCGTCGAACGGTCGTTGAAGATACGACGCGTTCCACGACACGTACAGGTCGTACGCGCGTTCGACGCGAGTTGTCGACCCGACGGACGCGTCGTTGTCGTCGACCGAGTCGCCGCGGAGCGACACGCGCGAGGGCGGACGCTGCGACACGTGAACATTGCCGTTCGCCGCGTTGAAGAATCGCACACGCGCGCCGACCCCGACGACGCGAAACGTACCGACGTGCACGCGCAGACCCAGATCGTGCGTGTATTCGAGTGTCATTCGAGACAGAAACGTCATCGGGTGCGCGCACGAGAAACCGATCTTGTGGCACATCGTCGTATCGGCCAGGAGTCTCACGCGATCGTTCAGCACGTAGCCGTCCTCGCAGTTCAGCATGTTCACGTCGCCGAACGCGAAGAACAGACGAACCGCGTTGCGCGGGGTGAGTCGTCGCGACGACGACTCCCGCGACGACGCGGAGTTGCGATCGTCGAGAAACCTGAGACGCGTCAGTTTGCCGTTCTGATCGAACTCGCGCCAGGCGCGATCGGCTCACGCGTTCAAGTTGCGACGCATCGCGGTAACGTTCGCGCGTAGATCGTCGCGATTTTCCGTTGCCGCGCGCGACGATGCCGCCGTTCTCGCCGATCACGCGATACGCAATTCCAGAGCGTGCTTGTGTGCGTTTATGGCCACGATGAGCTTGCTGACGTCCGTGGCGTAGGGATCAGCCGCCACCGACAGCAGACCGTGACACGCAACCTCGTGCAGCTTAGGCGGTCGAACGCCATCGCACTCGACGGAGTCGCCGGTCCGCGACGACGATTGGTATAGCGCGATCTCGTGCCGGCTGCACCATATGTGAGCGCGACATCGCGGCAGGGCGGTGTCGCCCGCCGCCGCGCCGACACGCTCGTCGTCGATCGGCGACGATAGCGCCGATGTCGCGAACGACATCGTCAGTCTGTCGTTCGGACAGTACTCGCGACACTCGGCGCAGTAAGTCGCCGCGGCGACCTCGGAATCGATCGCCGCCGCGGAGACACCGTCGTCGCGAACGCGATCCGTCGACGTTGTCACGCGCACGGGACACGTGGGCACGCCGTTCGTCAAGCGAATGTTCACAAAGTACGAGGCGCACCGGGCGATCGACGCGAGGGGCGACGCGCTCAGACGTCGCAGTCGCGTCGACGTGACGACGGAACCCGGCACGAGATACTTGATCGCGAGAAACGTCGGCCGGAAGCGCCACTCGGTGGCCGCGACATCGTCGCGATCGGCGCGACACTCGCGCTTGAACGACACCGCGCTCACCGACCGGCATAGAACCGGTATTTCGACCACGGCGAAAATCACGCTCGTCGTTTCGCGAGTCGTGCGAGTAGGATCTGTGCGACTGCATCACACTGCTGATCGCGCGATCGTACGTCGCTCGAAGGGCGCTCGAGGTGAGCGCGTCCGCCGGCGAGCGACTTGCCCGTCTGAGCGACGAGGTGGCGCGATCGCGCGCCGAACGCGACGCTCTGCGCGACACATTGGCTCGATCGCGCGAAGCCGCGAACGCGGAGGATCGCGAGATCGAGCGGACGGAGCGCGACAAGGTGCGCGAATTGCGCTTGGTCAACGAGGTCGCTGAACGCGCGCATTCGATTGGAGCGAGAACGCGCGGCGGCGGCGGCGTCGTCGTCACGAGACGGAACGCTGGCGCGCAGAAATCGTATCACTCGATCCGTCGCGGCGAAGACGTCGCACACGAACGAATCGCGCATACAGTGAGTGCGATTCATCACGCGACCGGCGTTGCCGATGTTGCCCACATTGAAATAACTGAAGAAGTGCGCGAAACCGTTGGGCATCTTCAGACACGACATAGCGTTCAAATTGATCACACGCATTCACTTCACCAGCTCGTGATCGTACTCCACGTCGGTGTTGATCTTCGCGCACAAAAATTGCTGCTCCATCTTGGCGTGATCGGCGCTCACGTCGGCGGCTCGACAACGAAAGCGATCGGTCGTCGTCGAGACAACCTCGTCGTCGCCGTCGACGGGGCGATCGCGCGTCGGCTCTATCGTCGCGAGCGCCGGTGTAGGCGACGACGACGACGAGATCGTCGCGACTGCGGCGACACCGATACCGTTGACGCGACTGTTCGTCAGACCGGCGTTCAGTGTACGCTCGTTGCGCATCTCGCTCTTCATGCGTCTCTTCATGATCTCGCACCAATCCCGGCGAACGTGAGTGCGTCGACTGATGAACGGCAACAGATTCGCACGATGCGACATCGCGGCGTAGTGCGCGACGCACGCTTGCCAGCGCGACGGCACAGTCGTCGTTTTCACGGCGGCGGCATCGTCGCTCGAGAGCGGCAGCGCTCGCAAAGCACGCGTCAGATCCGTCAGGAGAGAACTGTACAGCACGGGTGCGTTCGACACTCGTTTGTTGTCTATGTGATCGATCTCGCGAGTGGGTTGCGAAACACCGTCGACGCGGACGTTCGCGTCATCGATGCCCACACCGCGACTCATGTACTCGCGACAGCACAGAAAAAACTTAAACGCCGACATGCCGCACGGGTGATCGAGATCTCGCAGAAACGAGTCGGCGACCTCTCGCGCGTCGCGATCGCCCGATTCGTCGTTCGCGGCGTTCGACGTCGCGTCACCGATGTGGCGACTCGCGTCGGCGAGCAGCATCGCCTCGCGACGATACTTGTCCCGTATGCAACGACCCGGCTGTCGTGAGGAACAGCATGTTGCCCTTGCCGGTTCTGTCGTACACGTACATGCGCACCACGACGTTGTTCACCGCGTTGGTGTGTCTGCGATACCGATGGCACTGACGCGAATCCGTGTGAATGAAACTGTTGAACACCCAGAATCGACCGAACGCGTAGATCTGGCCCATGTGCGACAGATTGAAGCGCGCGAAATCGGCGCTCGTTGCGATTCGCTCGTCGTCATCGCCGTAGCGCAGACGCACCAACGTCCAGCTCCGACCCGAGGACCAACGGCACGAAGTTGCACACGTGCAGCGTCGCGTTGTCGCTCGCTCGCAGGTTCACGCACGCCATGTATCGACCCGTTCGCAACACTCGAGTCAATTGGCGCGTTCGCAGACCGCGCGGACCGCGACGACTCGCCGCCATATCATCGGGGATCGAGACGGCGCGCACCGACGATTCTCCGATCATTCCGGACCAAGCTTCGTCGCAGACGGTGCAGTCGTACGCTCGGTACAAAGCGTTCCATTGAGCCAGGAAGTACCGTGTCTGCGGATACGAGTCGCGCAGATAGGCCAGATACTCGAGCGCGGACAATCCGCCGGGCGGCGCGACGGTCTCGGCGGAGTTCATGACCGTCAGCGTCGCCGAAGTCGTTTCGCGCGTTTCCTCAGTAGCGTGACGACTCGCGTCTAGCGAAATCGTCCTCCGTCGTAGCCTCGCTCGCGACGAACGAGCCGCCGCCGCGACGACGAAAGCTCGGTAGATCGTGGCGTTCGCACGCCTTGTCGCATAACGAAAATAGGTCGTCCAGCCATTGTTCGGGCGACGCGTAATTGGACGACGAGACGAATCGAGCTAAATCGTCCTGGTTCTCCGAATACGCTCCTTCTCCGCCGCCGTAACCACGGCACCGCGCCTCGTGCCGTACTGCGCGCAGATCAATCGATGCGGCGCGATCGAAATGTGAAACAGCGCGTGATACACACCGGACGTTTTCGGCGGAAACGCACAGTCGTGCGCTCGATTGGACGCGCGGTCGTTCGCCGACACCGTGCGAGATATACCGCCGTACGAACAACCCAGGTACAGTGCGAGAATGAACACGCGCAGCGTGTACACGTACGAGGCTACGTCGCCCACGTCGATCAGTCCGTTCGTCGCGACGATGCGCCATTCGTCCCCGTCGTCGCGCGTCCACCGTTCGTCCACGTTGCTCCCGTCATCGACACTCGCGTAGTCGTCGTCGTCGTCGCGACGTCGCGCTCGATCGCTGTGAAACAACAGATCCCACACGCTCCGTCGCAACGGATACAGTCCGATCGCTCGGTGCACGGAGTCGCACTAATCGAGCACCGAGACCAGCACGAGCCACGCTTCGGTCGCCGATTCGAATCTGTGGTCCAATAACTTCTCGTCGGACATCATGGTCTCATCGATGGCGATCGTTCCCGCTTCGTCACCGTCGCGTGCACCGAACGAGAGCTCCACGTCGCACGTCCACGCGGGGCGAGCCAATCGACACTCGGCGTCGAGCAGCGAGGCCGACACGCTCTCGCGATCGACAGACGCTGCGTCGTCGTCGTCGCGACGCGAGAACGCGTCTCGACGACGATCACAGCGCGAAGGTCTCGTCGAGACACTCCGGGAACGAGGACGATTCGGCGACGGGGCTCGTCGTCGTCGTCGTCGTCGTCGTCGTCGTCGTCGTCGTCGTTGTCGTCGTCGTCGTCGTCGTCGTCGTCGTCGTCGTCGTCGTCGTCGGTTCGACTATCGAACGAAACGCCGTGGCGCGATAGGACATGCGAAAGGCATAGCGCGCTATCGCGTCGCCGTGCGGTCTGCTCGGATACGTCGACACGTTCAACGTGACGTGCCGTTGGAAGGTACTGCCGAGGGCGCAGTTTCCGTAGCAGCGAGCGTCGTAAATCAGCAGCATCAGCCGCCGATACATGTTCAGAATGGATCGGTGTCCGCCCACGGTAAAGAGCGTTCGATTGGTTACCGCGAACAACAAGATGTCGCGTCGCGCGCTCGACCACGACGAGCACACTCGCGCCAGCGGCGCAACCGCGTTCCCGAGCGATCTCGCTCCGCGGTCACCGGTCAGACGGCGGGGCCGTTGTCGCGTCGCGCCGTCGCCGCGACCGAGCGGATCCTTGCTCAAACGGCGCCCGAGCTCGTTGAGCGTCCATTCGTCGGCGCAGAAGCTCCCGCCGTTCGCTATAGCGTCGCTCGAGTTATCGGTCATCGCGGCGCTGCTCGAAACGACGAACACATCGTCGAACATGGAACGATGCACGGTGCACAGACGATGCGGGCGTGGCCGATTCGTCTCGCGCGCGGTCATGATCGTCGCCGCGTCGATCCTCTCTGAGCGCGAGCGAAAGAGACCGCTCGCGCGCCTGTTGCGCACCGACGAGCGCTAAATGTTCGCTCTCTCTCTCTCTCTCCCCCTCTCTCTCCCTCCCTTCATCCCTCTCTCCCTCTATCTATACCAGACCTAATAACGGGACATCGTAGGACCGTCTCAGCACTCGCAGCTCCGGGCCGAACTGTCGCGCCATGAAACGAGGGATCGCACCGCCGAGAGAACCATCGCCGTGGCGCGCGCTCGTCGCGGCGGTTAACAGGACACCGACCAATTCGTCGCAGACCCGGTCCAGAGCGTCGCGATTGGCCGTTTCGTGCTTGCGCTCGTAACTGCGTCGCGTTGTCGTATCGGCCGCGCCGTCGGGCGCACCCGCGATCACCTCGGCGATCGTCTATGAGAGACAGAGCGGCGCTATCACGAACAGCATAGCGAATATCAGCGCGAGTACCGCGGCGAGCGATGCGTTCGGTCTGAACGCGAGCACAGTCGCGCCGATGAGCGTCACGCCAACGATCGAGCCGATCAGCGCGATCGCGCTGTCGAGCAGACGCAGACTCTTGGCCGCGACGTTGCGTCTCGCCGCGGCGATCAGACGCTCGCGCGGTAACGACGGAGCCGTCGATTACAGCAGAAACGCGGCCAGTTCGTTGTCGCGCACCGAATCGCGCACCAGATCGTCGTCCACTCGAACGGCGTCGTTCTCGTTGCCTACGACGCGAACGCGCTGACCGTTCGAATTGAAGCGTCGATGCGAGAAGTAGTGTATCGCCCAGAGCATGTGGCACACCACCGGCGAATCGGAGAAAACAGGACGAACGCGCTGTCGCGTCGATCGATCGATACTGACCGCGTCGGTCTCGGCGTCTCCGATGGCATCGCGAATCATCGCGCGTATCGCCTCGGCGAACGGAGCGAAGAACCACGGCGCGTCGTCGCGCGAGCGTACCGTGAATCGGGAGTCCGGACCGACGATCGCGTCGGCGCTGTCGTCACGACTGTCGTCCGCGACGACAGCGCCGGTCGTGCAAGACGAGTACGTGCCGCTGTACAGATAGAGCGCGTAATACGGGTCCAAACGCGGCATTCGCTCGCGCGTTCTCACTCGCAACCACGCCAGCGCTTGCTCGTCGAACGTCGAGTTCTGCTTCTCGGCGTTGTAGTGACCCGTGTCCCAGCCGAAAACCAGAACCATGTCCAGCACGAACGAGAACAATTCCATCGCGGTGACGACGATGCCGACACCGGTGGCCGCGGTGCCGAGCGACAACATGACCCGCGTGCTCAATCCGGTCAGCGCGGTCGATAACATGCGCGTCGTGGATGCGTGAACGTCCAGAGCCAGAAGCGTGTGCGATGCCACGCCACCGAATCGTTGACCCACGAATCGCAGAGCGCGATTGTACGCCGATTTCATCAGACGCGCGGTCCACCGCTCGAGCATCACGCTCGCCGTCAACACGCCCACCTCCTTGACGAGTGTCTCGACGACGCGACGCACCGCGTCGTGACTGGTCATTCTCGAACCGCGCAACGACACGTCGGCGTACATCGCGTCGAAGTCCAGAATGGATCGACGTTGCTCCCGGTCGACGTCGTTGCTCCTGGTCGCCTCGGTGTCTCGTTTGACGCGCCGTCGAATCGTCGCTCCCTCGTCGCGATCATCCGTCGTCGATTCATCCGCGACGAGGTCGCGATCGCCGACGAAACCCGAGAACGCTGCGTCGTCGCCGCGTCGCGCATCGCGGCGTTGCAGAAGGGCGCGCGCGATGCTCCGCGCGTCCGTGTCGGCGAGAGAGCACGTGGTCGAGCGTTCGATCGTTTCCCGTACGCGCTCGTCGCTCGCGCCGAGGTTCGCCGCTCGTTTTTTCCGTACACGCTCGTCGCTCGCGCCGAGGTTCGCGACGGACGCGTAGTCGTTGGGTTTCGCGCTCTCCACACGGCCGCCGTCGCGATTCGTCCAGATCGCATCCTTCGACGTTACACCCAGATCGGACAGCAGAACGTTCGGCTGCGGGCACACCCATGCGCGATCGACATCGTCGAACCACTCGCGACGCGAGAGCAACCGCGTGTCCTCGTCGGACACGGAGACCTCCGGTCGCGACGACAACGCGGGGAACGTCTCGTCGCACCGATCCCCACCGTGCACCGCGTGACGAGCCAGTCGCACCAACGCTGACCCCAGAAACGTGTAGGACAGAGCAGTTTCCCACCACGGAACGACGCACGTGCGCGTCACGGGTCGAACTCCTTGACGAAAGCCGCGCAGTACGACGAGCTTAATCGTCCCGTGGTAGCGTACCTCTCGTCGGGCTCGCCAAAGACCGCACCGTTCGCGTCGTTCGGGATCTTGCCGCGCAATACGTCCTCACCAATGGCGAAATTGCTCACGCGACACTCATCGCTTTTGCCGCTTGCGCTGCGAGCCCACGGTTGCGTGATGTACATGATCAGACTGAGGTTGGCGAGTTCGCACGTATCCGACTCGGGATCGTACTCGAACAGCGCTAGATCCGTGGCCTGGGTCATCGCGTCCGCGGTTGAGAGAGTCGAGTCGTCCCCTCGCGCCGTTTTGATCTCACCTTCCCCGTCGAATCGCTCGTCGTCGTCGTCGCGTCGAATCGCTCGTCGTCGATATCGTCCGTCGCGCACCGACATCGCGCTGTACTCTCGCGACGAGTAATGCTCGCCGCGCAGATCGTTGGCGTTCGCGGCGGAAGACGAGGCGGCGGTGAACGTCGATCGGAGATTGCGCAGGAAAAACAGGCGGGTTCGCACGCGGTGACCGACGACGAGTCGCCCGAGGGAAACAGTTTTGTCACGTCCGAGGGCGCGCATCGGTAACCCTCGCCATCGCGCGGATACGAGTCGTGACATCGCATGAACCGGCACATCGACTCGGTGTTCATCCATCGCAGAGTCACGACGATCGCTGCGTCGGCCATGGACTCCTCGTACGAGTAATCGTCGCGAGGGTCGGCCTGACGAATTCGCACCTCGATCTTCGACGCTACGCACGGATACGCGATCGCCAGATCCCACAGTTGAAACAAAAGAGCGCGATTGTCGACGTAGGCGTTCGCCTGAGTCTCGTCGAACTGCGTGTACGTGGCCTCGGCGATCTTCGGCATCTTCGCGTCGCGCGCCTTAGTGACTCGAAGACTCGACGCGCACGGTCGGGAGATCGCGCGCGATGGAACGCGAAGAGACGATCCGCCGGATCGAACCCGCATCACCGCGCGCCACGTGCGATGTCGCTCTCGTGCGCGTCGCGATTCTTCGGCCCGTCGATTGGAGTTCGCTGAAAAAGCATCTCCACGCAATCGTGCTCGTTCGTTCGTCCGTTCGTGGCGCTCGAGAGAGAGAGAGAGAGAGAGAGAGGAGAGAGAGGGAGAGGAGGGAGAGAGGGAGAGAGGGAGAGAGGGCGAGAGGGGGAGAGGGAGAGAGAGAGAGAGAGAGAGAGAGAGAGATGGTTGTTTCGAATCCGCGCATACGACGATACGTCGCTATCTCCGTCAAATCCCACGTATCGCTCAAAGATAACACTATAGACTCGGTGGCGCATCGATAACGAGGAGAATTATAAAACTGCGACATCGAGAACGGTTCGAATGTTCGAATCAGTCAATCGCTCGACAAGGTTGGTAGTCGGATCGAGGGAAAAAAAATACTTTAACGCGATGAACGTTTGTCAGTGTTCGACATGCCAGCAGGTTAGTACATCGAACGATCGTACCTCTCGAGATCGATGTTTATACTCGATCATGTTTTTTTTTTCGCAACGATAGCGAGCAAAGGCGATCGAGGAAACGTTCGCGTCGGACGCAGAGAGATCGTCGCGAAGCATCGCTCGTTCTCCGTCGATTCGTCGTCGTCGCTCGAAATCGCGTAGAATAGATTGAAACGCGTCCTGCCGACAC
>NW_020230481.1:0-116392 GCF_003227715.2 Harpegnathos saltator
GGGCCGAGGACTCTCGACGGAGAAGGCGTACGCACCTTCCCTTTTCCTTACGCGGAGGAAAGCGACCAAGTGCTGCAGACACTCAGCGGAGACGGCGGACGCACCGTCCTGGGTCCTTGGTAGCTAGACGGATCGCCCAGAGGCTGAGTACGCTCAGCGGAGTTCGCCGACGGACGAACCCCTGACTCAGGGCGGCGGTTAAAGGCTAGAGATTGTCGAGTACGCTCGACTGAACACGCGCACGCACGAGCCCAGGAAGACGGGAGACGGCCAAGTATCGAGCACGCTCGAGACTGCGGACGCACAATCCCGTTTGCTTAGTCACCGGTCGGATAGTCGGAAAGCGGAAGGCAGAGCGAAACGGTCCGAAGGTTCTTTCCTTCAGCATACAGCGTCTGGATCGAACGGCGGTACGGATTGGTCTGGTCCTCAGGAGCTCGATCTCCCCCCGTTTATAGTCGTCTTCGTTACGCTTGATACGGCGGCGATCGAGCGGCGCGCCTATCAGCGCGAGGTACGGCGACGGCGCGTAATCGCGGCCGCGCGCGCTAGCGGCGGCGCGAGATAACGGCGGCGCGCGATATTTCGCTCGATTAAGGTGGCGCAAAGCGTCGTTCTTCGACCAACAGGTGGTCGGTCGGGCCGGTAGTAACGAGATGCATTTGCGCCTCGTTACAATGTCCTAGAAATAAAATATAAGGTATTAACTATTTCACAAAAAAGTTTATATGAGTATCATGCATATAATTTTGTCAATAAGTATTACATATATATTTTTTGTAATAAAGTATATATATTGAAATAAAATATATTTTTGAAACAACATTTCCTTTTCTCTATCCATTGTAGTTCTTAAATATGTACTAATATAACAAATGTTGCTTATAAATGTAATAACTTTATATTACAAATAATCAAGTCTTTCTTTGTAGTTCTTAAATTTGTACTAATAATAAATGTTATAAATATGATAACATCATAAATAGTTAAGTCTTTTTATTTCTTCTTTTTATGTAAACATTCTCTTAAAATAAATACTATATAAGATGATTTTTTTTTGATCACGCAGGGGAAATCCTCATGGATACCCCGCCCTTTTGGGGAGGGCGGGGGTTATGCCGGACTCTTATCGGCTAAAACTCTGCGGAGTGCCTACCGCTCGGACCGAAGTGGGGGCAGTCAGGGGAACTACGCCTATATTCCCTCTCCGATACCCCGGCCCCAGGGCTCTAATGGAGCCCCCAAGTACCGCGCCCCTCCCTTTGGAGTAATGGGCCGGGTGCCCCGGCCGGTTACCCGACCGGGTTGGCTTTCCGGTTTAATATAGGAGGAGCGGCCACCCGCCCCCACCTCTCCCCATCTTGCCCCTACCCTGGTATGTAGGGGGAAGGGCAGGGGAGTGAGGCCTGGCCCCAACCTAGTCTCACTCCCCTTCTCCCTTTCTCCTCCGACGCGCCCAGTGCAGTGGAGGTGGGCGAGAGGATTACCCCCTCTCACCCACTTCCACTGCCCCATCGAAGGCGGGCCCGAGGCGTCCGAGGAGGAGGCCTCCCGGCGAGCCGGTGGCCTCATCTCCTCCTCGGCCGGCGCCACATCGGGCCCGCTTTCCCCTCCTGAGGAACGCCACCTCCTCCGTTGCTCCCTGCGACGGGGTGGGCGGCGCTCCCACTCAGCAACCTCCATGTCCTTCCGGGATATGACGATCCGACAGAAGAAGGCCGCTGCTCCCATACCTCCTCGCTCCCGCAAATTGCCTTGAGCAAGTGCGGGAACGAGAGGGGTTACCCCTGGCATCCCACTGCCCGGGCGAGGACACGGCGTTGTTCAGCACACGCCTGGCACTCAGCCAGGTGTGCTCCACCGTTTCCTCTCGCACCAGGCAGTGGTGACACCTCACGGTGGGCTCCCTTCTAATTCGGTGCAGGTACCGACCGAGCAACCGTGCCCGGTCAGCACCTGCATCATAGGGAAGGTTAGCCCGCGTCCCCGTCTGCTCGCCACTTCTGGCAGGCAAGGGCGGACGACCTCGGCCGTTCGAGGCCCGAATTCCCGGGGGTCGGCCAATATGGCAGACCACCACTCCAGGACTCGGGCCTCGGCCTGGAATTTCAGGGCCCTTAAGTTCCTGACCGTTAAACCCTCCCCCGCCGCGCGGAGCTCCTTCACCCTCCAGTAGAGGATATACCGCTGTTCGGCGAGGAGCTCTACGGGGGGGGAGAGCCGGCCAGGGCCGTCGCCGCCCTGTACGAATCGCCTTTGTGATCACCGAGCGCATTGCCTGGGCGCAAAAAGCGCCTTGCTGCGCTCGGAGGCCACTAGTCGGGTGCCCATATGGGCAACCCGTAGAGGGCGATCGAGAGCACCACCCCGACGTACAGACGGCGAGCGTGCCATCCGGGACCCCCCTAGGTCTTCATAAGGCCGGCCAACGCCAGGCCTGCTTTCGGATACGGGGGGGCTAGGCCTGTGGCGGAAGAGCGGCTCCCGCCATCTGCCGCAGGGAGCACGGACCCGCTGTTTGCCGAGGAGGCAGCGGAAGCAGTCGCTCGTGCCGCGGGAATGTTTCAGTGCGAGTGTGTCGTGTCCCCCGAGCGGCCGAGAGTTTTGAATCCGGTGAGATGTTTTCTTCTGCAAGAGACGCGTGCGTGTGACGGACCTTCGCGGGCTTCTCGTCGGTCGGAACGAGCCGCTGGTCAGTTTTGCGAGCTATAGCGTCTGAGTGCGGTGCGCCTTGCCTTCCATTCGCAGCGCGAGTTCGGTCCCCGCGCGCCGCGTCCAGTGTCACGCGTCGCGGTCGCGCGCGGACACCTCTCGTGTCGAAAAGCCGTCCGCTCCGGTGATTTCGAGCGCGCCTTCGGGCAAGCGGCCCTTGCGATCTCGCGGTCGCCCTCGCGCGGCCCAGTCGTCGGCTTTTGCGTCTGTCGCGATCACGTGTTCGGCCGTGGGTTCCACGTGTGCTGCCGCGTTTGTGCGTGTTGCTTTCAGCGCGACCGCTGCGAGGTCGCGCAGCAGTGCGTGCGTCACATGCGTTCCGCGTGCTACACAGTGGCCGTTGTTGGCGTGTTCTTTTGTTTCCGTCGCTCTTTCATTTTCCAAACACGTGGAACCTCGGCGCAACCGCTGCGAGCTCCCGCCGTTGGTGAGTATCACGTGCGTTCCGCGTGCCTGCGTGGTACGCTGGCGAGCGTGCGTGCGTTCCTTTTTCGATGTCTTCAGTCTATTGTTCGCGAGCGTGTGCGCCCCGCGCGAGGGGCCGAGTGTAAGAAATAAAAGGTTTTTTTCTTTCTGTACTATCCTTCGAGTCGGTTCACTGGGGGCCCTTGAGGTCTGTCCTCAAGCGCCGCGAGGGAACACTTCAACCAGGGTATGGGTGCCGTACCCCTGCAATTTGTACATCTATTCCGCTGACCTTTGCTGTGCGGGGTTGATTCTGGTCGAGTCGAGCGGGAGTCCACTCGACCCCCACAGCATATCAAAATAGATAGCTGGTGACCCCGTCAAGCCTCGTTTTCGAAGTGCGCCGTCTCGATTGTGAAGTGCTTTTCATTCGCGAGTTGTCTGTGCGATTTCGAGTGAGTGTTGCGACCTTGTGTGCGCCGCGTAACCAAGTTTTTATACAGTTTTTCGGCGACAATGTTGCATTCGCCGCTAGCGTCGCATCGCGACGAAGATCCTCAGGAGCCGCAACAGCGCGCAGCGGCGCGACCCATGGGCGAGCCTCTGCTTACTCTCGACGCACCAACTTCAGGCAACCATCCAGGATGTGGCGAGTCGGTCGACGCGGTGCAAAGCTGTCGCCTTCCGCCTTTCTGGAAATCCAACCCCGAGCTGTGGTTTCTCCAGGTCGAAGCGGTGTTTCAAGCGTTGCGAGTACGCAACGACGAAACCAAGTACAGCCTCGCCGTATCCTTGCTCGACCCGAAATCGTTGCAGGAGCTTTCAGACATCATTCGGTTACCGCCGCCAGACAGGAAGTACGAGCTGCTGAAAGCCACCATCCTGAGCCGTTTTTCGGATTCGGCGGACCGACAATTGCTGCGTCTCCTCACTCAGCTTGAGCTGGGGACCGCAAACCTTCGCAGCTGCTGCGCCAGATGCGCACGCTAGCTGGAACCAGAGTTCCGGAGGACGTCATCCGGGTTCGTTGGCTGGACCTGCTACCTATCAGCATCCAGCAAATCCTCAAGGTGCTCAAAACTCACAACCTGGAGGAGCTAGCCGCAGCTGCCGACGAGCTGTTGGGAAGCGGGCAAGGCTACCCGGTAGCCGCCGTCCAGCCACCTGCAAGTACCTGCGCCGTGTGCGCGGCTTCGGGCGGTCAGCTGACATCCCGCCAACCTGACCTTGCCGCGGTGCTGACTGACATCAGAGCTTCGCTACTGCGGATGGAGGCCTCCCAGCGGGACATACTCTCTTTCCTGCGCCGCCAACCTCCTGGTGAGAGTCGTCGCTCCTCTTCGCAGCCGCGCGCCAGGTCGCGCGCGAGGTTGCCCGCGGACATCCGAGACAACTGGTGCCACTACCATCGACGCTGGGAAGCGGACGCGCGGAGGTGCCTAACGCCGTGCGCGTTCCCCGGGGCATCTTCTGCAGCGGCACCGGGAAACTAATCGTGCCCGCGCCGGTGCAGTCGCCGGCCGCGGGAACATTTATTCCAGAAAACCGGCTGCACGTCTTTGAACGCAGAACCGGCTTAAAATTTTTAGTAGACTCCGGTCCGTCATCTCGTTGCTGCCCAGGTCGCAAACGCGAGACAAGCTTCCAACGCAGAGGCTCACGCTCCTCGCTGCCAACGCCTCACCTATAGCAACGTACGGAATGCGCACGCTGGTTCTCAATCTGGCGCTCCGGAGGGACTTCGAATGGCGTTTCATTGTGGCGGACGTGCAGACTGCCATCCTAGGAGCCGACTTTCTCGCACATTTCGGACTCCTGGTGGACGTCGCTGGCCGTCGTCTCCTCGACTCGCTCACCTCTCTACAGGTACAAGGCGTCATGTGCCGAGCCAGTGTACACAGCATAGCAGTGAGGCAGGAGGCCAACGTTCCGGAAGGCCAGCTGGGCGTATGTTATACTCGAGTCTTGGCGGATTTCGCCAGCGGGGCTAAGGACAATCGTGCCTCTTCAGGCCCGAGCAGCACAGGAGTGCGCCATCATATTCTGACTACTGGGCCACCATGTTTCGAGCGTCCTCGAAGACTGTCCGGGGAGAGGCTCGCAGCGGCTAAAGCAGAATTCGACTCGCTGCGAGCCCAAAACATTGTACGCCCTTCCTCGAGTCAATGGGCCAGTCCTATTCATCTGGTCAAGAAGAAGACAGGAGGATGGCGAGCCACTGGCGATTACCGCCGGCTTAATGCCAGCACCGTTCCTGATTGGTATCCCCTACCGAATATTGAAGACCTCCTCCAGGACTGCCACGGATGCACGGTATTCTCCGTCGTCGATCTCGAACGGGCGTACTACCAGTTGCCCGTCGCGGAGGAGGACGTGCTCAAGACAGCCGTGACGACTCCTTTCGATTTGTTTGAATTTGTTGGCATGCCTCTAGGACTCCGCAACGCCTCTCAAACATTCCAACGACACATGGATTTGGTGCTGCGCAATCTTCGATTCGTGAGGTGCTACCTGAACGATCTGCTGGTGCTCTCCAAATCGCACGAGCAGCACATCGAGCACCTCCAGCTATTGTTTGCCGCTTTAAGCCAAGCTCAGCTCTCCATCAACCTGGATAAATGTGTGTTCGGGCGAAATCAGGTGACTTATCTAGGCTTCTTAGTATCGCAACAAGGCTACCAGCCGCCCCCGCAGCACGTGCAAGCAATACGAGACTTTCCGCTGCCGAAGACAGTAGCCGATCTCCGAAGGTTCCTCGGCATGCTAAACTTTTATCGTCGCTGCATTCCGAAGGCGGCTGAACTACAAGCGCCTCTACACAACTTCCTCAAAGGGGCCAAGAAGAGAGACCGTTCCGAGGTACAGTGAACAGACGAGACCAGGAAGGCTTTCAAGGCGTGTCGAGAGAGCATCGCTTCAGCCATCGCGCCTGCGTATCTCCACCATTCAGCGCCACTCGCGCTCACCACCGATGCCTCAAGCACTGCCATCGGCGCCGCTCTGAAGCAGTTCGAAGATGGTTCTTGGCGACCGATCGGATTCTTCTCACGCAAACTCAGCGACGCAGAGCAACGCTATAGCACATACGATCGCGAGCTGTTGGCCATTTTCGCAAGCATTAAGTACTTTCAGAGGATCCTGGAAGGACGTCAGTTCCGGGTACGTACCGACCACTGGCCCATCATCTTCGCGCCACACCAGCGAGCGGACAAAGCTTCACCGCGCCAGCAACGGCAACTGGACTTCATCCTGTAATTCCAGCTCACTTTGGAGCACGTAAAAGGGCAGGACAATGTCGTGGCGGATACGCTTTCGAGAGCCTGCGCTATCGACATGCCGACCATCTTGGACGCTGCTACAATCGCTAATGCACAGGATGACGACGACGAGCTTCCGCATCTGCGAGACAATGCTGCAACGCCTCTACAGCGCCTTACTATCGAGGGCTACGACGTCTACTGCAGCATCGCCGGAATTCGGGTGAGGCCCTACCTGCCAGTTTCGCTCCGGCGACGAGCCTTTGACGTCGTGCACGGACTCGCACACCCGAGCGGTCGGGCTTCAGTAAGAGAAGCCACGCAGCGGTTCTTTTGGCCGGGCATTAAGAAGGACGTCGCGCGCTGGGCCCGAGAGTGTCAACCCTGTCAACGGGCAAAGGTCCACCGGCATAACCACTCAGCCCTCGGTCGATTCAACATACCCGACAACCGTTTTGACCACGTCCACGTGGATATAGTCAAGCTGCCGCTAGTTGCAGGGCGGCAATACTGTCTGATAGCCATCGACAGATTCTCCAGGTGGCCGATCGCCGTGCCGCTGCAGGATATGCAAGCAGGGACTATAGCAGCAGCCTTCTTCGAGCATTGGATCTGCCACTATGGGACCCCATTAACGATCACCTCCGACCAGGGAGCGCAGTTCGAATCAGCACTGTTCACGGCGCTGGCGCAGCTCATCGGGGCCAAGCGGATACGGACAGCACCGTATCACCCGCAATCCAACGGTATAATCCAGCGATTTCATAGGTCGCTCAAGGCAGCGCTGATGTGCAACCCTCAAACGCCTTGGATGGACCTTTTGCCAGCGGTGATACTGGGCCTTCGCACCTGTTTCAAGCAGGACCTACAAGCCTCTGCGGCAGAGATGCTGTACGGCACGGCGTTAAGGATTCCGGGTGAGTTCTTCGTTACGCAGAATCAACCGGCTTGCCCACAGGTCTTTCTGTCAAAATTTCGAAGCCTCATCAGAGACATCAAGCCGGTACCGACTTCACATCACATCTCACCCAGGACTTTCCGCCTCAAAAACATTGACTGCTCTCACGTATACAAAAGACTGAGTTTATCAGGAAGCCGTTGGAACCACCTTATACAGGGCGGCATGAGGTGATCAAGCGGCTAAACGAACTTCTTTCATCATTCAAATCAACGGCGTGGAGAAGACGGTTTCAGCCGACAGCCTCAAACCGGCATTCGTGGAAGCGGCGGACGAGCGGGTAGAGCCCGCGGCGGCTGCCGCCCCTGAACCAGGACCGTCCAGACCCTGACGAATTTCGTTCCTTGCTCCCCCGCAAGGAACTAAGGAGGGAGTAGTTGTGGCGGAAGAGCGGCTCCCGCCATCTGCCGCAGGGAGCGCGGACCCGCTGCCGCCGAGGAGGCAGCGGAAGCAGTCGCTCGTGCCGCGGGAGTGTTTCAGTGCGAGTGTGTCGTGTCCCCCGAGCGGTCGAGAGTTTTGAATCCGGTGAGACGTTTTCCTCTGGCAAGAGGCGCGTGCGTGTGACGGGCCTTCGCGGGCTTCTCGTCGGTCGAAACGAGCCGCCGGTCGGTGTTGTGAGCTATCGCGTCTGAGTGCAGTGTGCCTTGCCTTCCATTCGCAGCGCGAATTCGGTCCCCGCGCGCCGCGTCCAGTGTCACGCGTCGCGGTTGCGCGCGGACGCCTCTCGTGTCGAAGAGCCGTCCGCTCCGGTGATTTCGAGCGCGCCTTCGGGCAAGCGGCCCTTGCGATCTCGCGGTCGCCCTCGCGCGGCCCAGTCGTCGGCTTTTGCGTCTGTCGCGATCACGTGTTCGGCCGTGGGTTCCACGTGTGCTGCCGCGTGTTGTGCGTGTTGCCTTCAGCGCGACCGCTGCGAGGTCGCGTAGCGGAGCGTGCGTCACGTGCGTTCCGCGTGGCTACACGGTGGCCGTTGTTGGCGTGTTCTTTTGTTTCCGTCGCTCTTTCATTTTCCAAACACGTGGAACCTCGGCGCGACCGCTGCGAGCTCCCGCCGTTGGTGAGTATCACATGCGTTCCGCGTGCCTGCGTGGTACGCCGGCGAGCATGCGTGCGTTCCTTTTTCACTGTCTTCAGTCTCTTGTTCACGAGCGTGTGCGCCCCGTGCGAGGGGCCGAGTGTAAGAAATAAAAGGTTTTTTTCTTTCTGTACTATCCTTCGAGTCGGTTCACTGGGGGCCCTTGAGGTCTGTCCTCAAGCGCCGCGAGGGAACACTTCAACCAGGGTACGGGTGCCGTGCCCCTGCAATTTGTACATCTATTCCGCTGACCTTTGCTGTGCGGGGTTGATTCTGGTCGAGTCGAGCGGGAGTCCACTCGAACCCCACAGGCCCTTGAAATGAGCCCCGAAATCCTACCGGCCGTCCAACGTCAGGCCTTGATCGTGGGCCCGACGCGGACGCGGACTCCATCCACCCGGATCTGGGTCTTCGGCGGTGCCCCACGGCAGCCGTCATGAAAATAGACGGCCTCCGTTTTCCGGGGCGCAACATTGAATCCCATATCCATGATGGTGACCACCACGTAGTGCAATGCTGCCTCTGCTCGGAGGTGGGCTTCCCCCCAGTTCCTCCCTCCGGCTACCACTAACATGTCAGCCGCGTAGCAGATGACGTGGCAGCCAGGGGAAGGGGAGAGCGCAGTACCCGGTCAAACGTGATTTCCCATAGCAGGGGGCCGAAGACCGACCCCTGCGGGACACCACGCCATGGCGCGCCGACCTTGGACCTCGCCTCTCCCCGAGTAAGTGATCTCCCAATCTTCGGCCAGGGCAGTGTGTTGAAGGCATTGGTGATGTCGAGCGATACCGCCAACAACAACTCGCCCTCCCTCTCCACGAGCACTCTGGCCAGGTCCCGGCGACGCTGGCATCGCATCCAGCGTGGATCTTCCGGGCTTAGACCCGTATTGGTGATCGTGAAGGTTCTGTCCCTCCAGGGATAGATGCCGGACGAGGCGGTCGGCAATGATACGTTCCAGCATCTTGCTCGCCTCGTCCAGCAGGCATATCGGCCTGAAGATCGGCGCGCTACCGGGCACCTTGCTATCCTTCGGGAGGAGGACCAGTTTGGCCCTCCTCCACTCTGGGAGATATATGAGATGATTTAATTTTTAAATGTAATCACTATTTTGAAGAAATGAACTATTACTTTTTTTGATCTACTTATATAAAAATAAAAGCTTATATATAAAATAAAATAAAAATATAAAAATAAAAAAAAAATTTATATATAAAAACAGAAATCTGTTATCAAATCTATATCCAGACAGCACACAGATGTCCATTGGACGTCTGTTATATGTCCATATTTTTTACAAAGGACGTCCATAGGATGTACGTTTGTCACAACTTCGGACATAGGATGTCCGATGGACGTACATCGGATGTCCTACAGGTCCGATGTCCAATAAGGAAATCCTTGTTACGTCCAATTTATGTCCACAGACGCAAATCGGTCATACGGATATAAATTGGACGTGAAACGTACATCCATTGGATGTCCGGTGCTGTCTGGGTATAAAAACAAACTCATTAAATTGTTAAAATATGAACATAATAATACTTCATCATATTATGTATAAACGAAAAAAACATTAAAATTACGAATGACTAAGAAACATAAAATATTTACATACAACACAACGCAGTTTTAGAATGCAGAGTAATTTTGTATATTACCAATTACTCAGTAAAAGTAACACATTATAACCTTCATACTTTGTTTCGTAATTGGTCTCTTTTTTTTCAAAAGTTAATTGTAATAATTTTAATGCATAAGAAAATCCTTCGTTATTTGGAAATTCGCGTAATAGATTTCCTATTACGGTAATTATATTAGTTTTATTATCTTCTGATTGTATATGTTCAGGTATTGTACGTACTATTTCTTCTGTTTGTAACGATGATGTTTCTATTTTTATTGGTTCCCTCATAATACTTGATGACGTCTCTAACATGTCGCTATTATTCGATCTCTTTTGTCGCTTTTGCATGGAAACTTCGTCAAGTTCTGATATTTTACTTGATGCACAGTCGCTCTTACTCGGAATGTTAGTAGTAGTACTGAAACATAAAACAAAATTTATATACAAAAATATAATAATTCATTATGTATATTACTAATTTATTATATACCGTTCCGTCTCATAAGAAAGTAATTAATAAAAATTAATATAAGAAAACAAAAAAACTTTCGGTAAATCATATTTTACATTATTTTTAAAATAATGCCAATAACATATTTCAAATAATATTTGAATATACTAACTTATGAGAATCCTGTATATCATGTAGAAATCTCATATATTCATACCACTTCCATTTTACAGGTTTATTTGCGGTTGAACCACTCCTTTTCCTTAATATATCATTACGGATGCGCATATACAGGGTTCTCAAAAAGTCTTCGAACGATAAAATATCTCGAAAACAATCAGTTTTTGGAAAAAATGTTTCAGACAAAAGTTGTAAGGCTTAAAATGATCTATTTACTGATCTTATCAGTTTGACCTTGGCTAGCGCAACAAGGTCAGGGCAAAGTCATCTTGAACTTTCCAAACGGAACGCCCTACTCTTTTTGGCATATTCTTATAACGTATTTCAAGAGCTTTCCAAAATGCTACAGCAAAGTATTTTTTTGTTAAGTACATCTCGAGTTATGAAGCTTCAAAGTTACAGTCGGCATTAGCATTACCCAAGGTGTACCGCGTAGAGGTTGCACGATCGGATTTACACCTCTTGTGTGTGTGTGTGTATGTGTGCGTGCATGTGCCTGTGCGTGCGCGTGTGCGTGTGTGTGTGTGTATGTGTGTGTGTGTGTGTGTGTGTGTGTGTGTACGCGTGTATGTGTGCATGTATTTGTGTGTGCGTCTGCGTATTATGTAACAGAAACAAGGACCCCACGGTTCGTCACTCCCGTAGTATTTTGACTCCAAACCCTTTGTGTTGTGTAAAGTGACTTTATCTCATCTTTTAAGATCTGCAACATTTTTCAATTAATTAAATGTTCAAATTGTCTTCCTTCTACCATTTCACAATGAGCTAAATGTTCATAGAAATGACTGAACACATCGTTTATTTGTTCTAAAATGATGAGAGATGCTTCCCGCATTATTCGATTGCTAAGGTCTTCCAAATTACGTGGTTTTGTCGCATAAACCTTGTTTTTGAGATATCTCCAAAGAAAAAAATTTAGAGGAGACAAATCAGGTGATCTAGCAGGTCACTCAATAGCACCCCTCCTACCTATCCATCGACCAAGAAAAGAACGATTCAGAAATTCTCGACTTCTTATTGCGTAATGAGGCGGTGCTCTATCTTGCTGGAACCAAACATGTTGCATGTCTGCGTCAAATTTATTTCGTATGTCGGCTATAATATGATCTCGTAATAAATTTTCATACTTTTCCGCATTCAAATTACCGTCTGTCAAAAATGGACGAATAATACCGCGACTGCAAATTCCTGCCCAGACATTCAATTTTTGTGGATACTGTGTGCGAAGATCACTCATTCAATGTGGATTTTCATCACTCCAGTATCTGCAATTGTGACGATTAACAGAACCGTTTATTTGGGAACATAGCTTCATCTGAAAAAACAATAAAATTCAAAAAGTTATCATCAATTCGATTCATCATTTCTTCACAAAATTGAATTCTTCTATCAAAATCATCTTCCATAAGTTCTTGAGTGATAACAATTTTGTAAGGATGATATTTATGCTTTTCTAAAATGTTAAGAATGCTACCTTGACTGATATCATGGGCTTGCGCTGTTCTTGGCACAGATGTATGAGGATTTTCTTGAAATGACAGCAAAACATCCAAACTCATATCATCATTTTTTGCGGATTTTGGTCTTCCGCTACGAGGTCGGTCTTGAACTATTCCAGTTTCCAAAAAACATGTCACTGTGTACTGAACAGTAGACTTAGAAATAGGGTTGCGATCAGGATGTGTAGCATTGAAGAGATCAGCTACTTCCTGATATGATCTAACACGGTCTCCAAACCCTCGATACATAAGCAGCAAAATCCTTTCTTTTTCGATCAACATTTTTCAGATAGAAATTTGAAGTTGTAGAACGAAAAAAGAACAAAATAGATAAAGATCGAGACGCAAGCGAATACGATTAGTTTGTAGAATACACGGAGCAAGAAGCGTTTTCGAAAACCACCAGTATGCACGAGTTTTAGCTGTAAGTCCTCGTGGTGTCCGATGTTCACTAATGATCGCCTTTGATGTTAGTAGATCAATTTGCCAAAGTAACCTCCTTGTAAACTAAATTCTTAATAAGCTTTGTAGTTTACTCCTAGGTCGTTAAAGTAGATTTTCTTAAGAGTTCCCTTAAGAAAATAAAATATTAAGAATTACTGAAAAATTTACAGTGATTAATCACTGGCCAAATTATTACTGAAATACTGCTATCCCTATGAACGTTTAGCTCATTGTTAAATGGTAGAAGGAAGACAATTTGAATATTTAATTAATTGAAAAATGTTGCACATCTTAAAAGAGGAATTAAAGTTTACACAACAGAAAGGGTTTGGAGTCATGAAATACTATGGGAGTGACGAATCGTGGGGTCCTTGTTTCTGTTACATAACACGCAGACGCACACACACACACACACGCACACACAAACGTGCGCGCGCACGCGCACACACACACACACGCACGCACACGCACGTACACGCACACACACACACACAAGAGGTGTAAATCCGATCGTGCAACCTCTACGCGGTACACCTTAGGTAATGCTAATGCCGACGGTACTGTAACTTTGAAGCTTCATAACTCGGGATGTACTTAACAAAAAAATACTTTGTTGTAGTGTTTTGGAAAGCTCTTGAAATACGTTATAAGAATATGTCAAAGAAAGTAGGGCATTTTATTTGAAAAGTTCAAGGTGACTTTGCCCTGACCTTGTTGACGCTAGCCAAGGTCAAACCGATAAGATCATTAAATATATCATTTTAAACCTTATAACTTTTGCCTAAAACATTTTTTCCAAAAACTGATTGTTTTCGAGATATTTTATCGTTCGAAGTCTTTTTGAGAACCCTGTATGAATCTTTAAGGTATCGCCATTTTTTGCAAGCAGCATCAGGCGTTACAATTCCTATGGCCAGGAAGAGGCTTGGGGCCAGGGACAAAGCGCTCGGCCCCGACGGCATTCCTGGTCGCGCCTGGGCTTTCGCCCTCGGCGAGAGGAACCTGTCCGCAGCCACGCGGGACATGCTGAATAGGTGCCTCAAGAAGGGGTATGCCCCCCAGAGTGGAGGAGGGCCAAACTGGTCCTCTTCCCGTAGGATAGCAAGGTGCCTGGTAGCACGCCGACCTTCAGGCCGATATGCCTGCTGGACGAGGCGAGCAAGATGTTGGAACGTATCATTGCCGACCGCCTCGTCCAGCATCTGTCCTTGGAGGGGCTGAATCTCCACGATCACCAATACGGGTTCAGGCCCAGAAGATCCACGCTGGATGCGATCCAGCGTTTCCGGAACCTGGCCCGGGTAGTCGTGGAGAGGGAGGGCGGGTTGTTGTTGGCGGTATCGCTCGACATCACCAATGCCTTCAACACTCTGCCCTAGCCGGAGATTGGGTGGGCGCTCGAATATCAGTGGGCGCCCGCCTATCTCCGGCGCATCTTGTCGGCCTACTTCGGAGGCAAGGACCTCGCCTACTTGGGGAGAGGTGAAGTCCAAGGTCGGCGCGCCATGGATCGTGGTGTCCCGCAGGGGTCGGTCCTTGGCCCCCTGCTATGAGACATCACGTTTGACCGGGTACTGCGCTTTCCCTTTCCCCCTGGCTGCTACGTCATCTGCTACGTGGATGACACGTTAGTGGTAGCCGGGGAAAGGAACTGGGGCGAAACCCACCTCCGAGCAGAGGCTGCATTGCACTCCGTGGTGGGCACCATCACGGATCTGGGACTCAAGGTAGCGCCCCGGAAAACGGAGGCCATCTATTTTCACGATGGCCACCGTGGGGCGCCGCCGAAGACCCAGATCCGGGTGGATGAAGTCCGCGTCCACGTCGGGCCCACGATCAAGTATCTGGGCCTGACGTTGGACGGCCGGTGGGATTTCAGAGCCCATTTCAAGGGCCTGGCCCCCCGGGTCCGAAAGACGGGTCTGACGTTGGCCGGCCTTAATGAAGACCCAGGGCAGCCCCGGATGGCACGCTCGCCGCCTGTACGTCGGGGTGGTGCTCTCGATCGCCCTCTACGGGGCGCTCATATGGGCGCCCAGACTAATGGCCTCCGAGCGCAGCAAGGCGCTTTTGCGCCAGGCAATGCGCTCGATGGTCATGAAGGCGATTCGGGAGTACCGCACCGTATCGTACAGGGCGGCGATGGCCTTGGCCGGCTCTCCCCCCCCCGTAAAGCTCCTCGCCGAACAGCGGTATACCCTCTACTGGAGGGTGAAGGAGCTCCACGCGGCGGGGGAGGGTTTAACGGTCAGGGACTTGAGGGTCCTGAAATCCCAGGCCGAGGCCCGAGTCCTGGAGCGGTGGTCTGCCATATTGGCCGACCCCCGGGGATTCGGGCATCGAACGGCCAAGGCCGTCCGCCCTTGCTCGCCAAAAATGGCGGGCAGGCGGGGACGCAGGCTAACCTTCCATATGGTGCAGGTGCTGACCGGGCACAGTTACTCCGGTCGGTACCTGCACCGAATTAGAAGGGAGCCCACCGCGGGGTGTCACCACTGCCCGATGCGAGAGGACACGGTAGAGCACATCCTGGTGTGCTTCAGCACACCTGGTGGTTCAGCACACGCTGAGTGCCAGGCGTGTTCTGAACAACGCCGTGTCCTCGCCCGGGCAGTGGGATGCCAGGGGTAAGACCTTTCGATCCCGCACTTGCTCAAGGCAATGTGCGGGAGCGAAGAGGTATGGGGAACAGCGGCCTCCTTCTGTCGGGACGTCATGTCCCGGAAGGAGGTTGTCGAGTGGGAGAGCCACCCACCCCATCGCAGGGGGTGACGGAGGAGGTGGCGCTCCCCAGGGGGGGAAGCAGGCCCGAGGTGGCGCTGGCCGAGGAGGAGGTGAGGCCACCGGCTTGGCGGAAGCCTCCTCCTCGGCCGCCTCGGGCCCGCCTTCGACAGGGCAGCGGAGGTGGGTGAGAGGTGGTAATACTCTCGTCCACAGGGCACGTCGGAGAAGAAGGGGAGAAGGGGAGTGAGGCTAGGTTGGAGCCAGGCCTCACTCTCCTGCCCTTCCCCTTACATACCCAGTAGGGTAGGGGGAAGATGGGGTGAGGAGAGGGGCAGGTGGCCGCCCCTCCTATATTAAACCGGTAGGCCAACCCGGTTGGGTAACCGGCCGGAGCACCGCGGCCATGACTCCCAAAGGGAGGGGCGCGGTACTTGGGCGTGGGGCTCCATGAGAGTCCTGGGGCCGAGGTGTCGGGGTGGGAATACAGGCGTAGTTCCCCTGACTCCTCCCACTTCGGTCCGAGCAGTAGGCACCCCGCAGTGGTTTTAGCCGGTAAGAGTCCGGCATAATCCCCGCCCTCCCGAAAAGGGCGGGGTATCCATGAGAATTTCCCCTGCGTGACCAAAGAAAAGAGGCGTTACAATTCCTAAAGTTAAATTTCTTAAGTTAAAATTACATTTTGACAAAAGAAATGAATAATAATTAAAAGATAATACGTAGCTATTTGTATTAAACTTAACATTTAATTCTTTTGAAATTTCTTGCCAGTGAGTTGCTATTATATCACGAGATCTGTTCGCAAGTGGCAATGTATGATCCCATAATTCTCTTCTTTTTTTCACGTTTGTTATTAGAAGTTCCTCAATGTCTTCTGCAACACAGATATTTCTATAACTCTAACCAATGGCAGGATTATGTCCAAAAACGTGTTAATGACATATTATTGACATTAGATGTTAAAATGTTATTCCGTTATATCAAATGCTACAATTATTAAAATATATTATCATTGTTATATTTTACATGTATTGTACAATATCAAATAATAAATAAGAATAAAATAAATTAAAAATTGCAAATCTTAATTGCATATATTTATAGTATACTATAATTTATTATAGATACTGTTATAGATACAAATTATTTCATGAATTTATAAAAAAATTATACCTGCGTATATACCAGGTATGTAGATATGAAACCGGAATTTTTGTATAGAAAATACACGTTTATTCTGTGAAAATGATAAAAAATATTTTATTCGAAGTATTGCCCATCGCTAGCTATACATTTTTCCCACTTGTCTGACAATTTGTGGATGCCACGCCAAAAAAACTGTAGCTGTTTTGAGGCAAACCAGTCATCGAGTCATTTTCATACATTTTCGTAAGAAGTGAAGCATTGCTCAGCAAGTGTGTGTTCCATCGATGCAAATAAGTAGAAATCAGATGGAGCCAAGTCTGGTGAGTAAGCCACATGCGTAAGTATTTTCCAACTAAACGTCTCAATCGTTTCCTTGACCAATTTTGCTGTGTGTGATGGTGCATTATCATGAAGCAAAATCACTTTGTGTTGCCTTTTTTGATATTCTGGTCGTCTTTCACGCTTGATTCAAATCGATCATTTATTGTCGGTAGCGTTCAGTATGAATGGTTTCGCCAGGTTTTAGCAGCCTTAATGTAATTTCCTTAATGTAATCCAACCTGTTTATATCATCTGTATCCATGTCACGGGATCGTTTATTAGAATCTTCTCCAGTCATATCAATATTATTCTGTTTACTTAATATATCATCAACAATTGATGTCTGAAACAATTTTATAATGGTAATCTTACAATGATAAGTAATGGTTCAAATCTTATTTTAAGTTTTTTAATTTTTTTAATTTTTATCAACCTCTTCTTGAGACTGCAATTTTATTTCTTTATCTCTGTCATTGAGTTTCGCAATTTCTAAAAATGCTGCCACTTTTTTCTTCTTTTTTTCCAACCTTTGTAATTGTTTTGTTGTGTATCCGTTCATCATCTATTACTTCACATATATGAGATAATTTACAACTTGTTAACATTATATTAAATCTAAAATTTATATTATACATATTATACTTCTGAACATAATATAAAATAGTTATATATAATTATACGTAGTAACTTTTTTATTTCAACAAACAACATTTAGTTGAAACAGTTCTTCATTGACATAATATATATCTTTCCCTCAGTTGAAGAGATTTTGTAATCTCAAGGTTTCATAAAAAAAGTAAAATTTATGAACTATTATTGTATGTTTCACAAAATCATAATTTTATTACTTTCTTCTTAGCTACTTGATTATTGTCCATTAAAATATTGTGCCATTTTCTATTCAGATAGTCATATATTTTATTCATAAAATCGTAATGAGGGTGACTAATAATTTAGTTACTCTTATCATATTGGTTTGTTTTTGTGTATTATATATCATTAAACAGAAATCTTGCTAGCAATTTTCCACGCGCAACGAGGACGAGGAGGGTACGGGAGGGGGCCGAAGGCCCCCTTTACACCCCCGCGTGTGTATGTGTGTATACATATGTTTGGTAGTGTATGTATACATATGTTTGAGACATTTTCATATATTAAACATATGAATTTTTAGTTCATGTATCAGTGGTTATTTTTGTTATATAATAACCACTGATACATGAGCTAAAAATTCATATGTTTAATATATGAAAATGCTTTGGGGAGAGGGCTTCGCCCCTCCCCAACATGTACTATTTTACATTTTTCGACTGAAAAGAACAGACCATAAGTCTCTGTATTACCGACATGACAGATTTCCTAACCTCGCATGTGTCACTTTTTAACTATTTATTTCTCGCAAACTAAAGCCATGCGACGATTTTTATTTGCAGATTCGGCTTCTACACGTCAAAATATACAAGATAGGTGAGTTTGAGCGAAATCCAAGGTGAGGCTTGTCTTCTAAATAATTACCCAAAATATAACTACAGACACCAAACACATAATAAATATTGTAACACATAATTACACAACTACATTCAAATAATATAAACCAGTATATTCAGATTGCGTTTCGATACTTACTGCCAGTATTATGGAGGATTCACATTAAGCAAAACACCATGGACATAGTTTATATAGACTCTGCGTCTTTGACTATATAACTCAAAGTTCGGCAAAATGTGCACGCGACGGCAGTAATGCCAGTTTCAGGACCCAAACAGCACAGCTACAGTGCGTGCAGCGGCGCGCACACAAGCAAACTACCGTGTACACTCGTGAATTAAAAGGTATGTGCACCGATTTTTTGTTGACTTCGGAACGCGCTCCAACTTGAGGAGAAAGACAACCACTGCTTCATACGTCAGCGTTGTCACTTATTACGAGAGCAGAAGGATGGCATATACGAGTGTCAAATAAGTAGTGATTGTGGCGTAGACACAAATGTCTTGGAGACTTTGAGTTATAATTGAAGAAATGAAGAAAACAAATAGTGATTGTGAAGAAAAGTGGCAAAAGGCTTCATAAAATTTGTAAAACAGCATATTAAAGGAGAGTATTAATTGTCTAATAATATTTCAAGCGAAAAATATTTTTAAATCTGAGTGTAAGTTAAAAAAGTTATAAACCATAATTTCTTTAATGTTAATAAATTTGTCATCGACATTGAATGAATATATATATAATGCTATAATATATATATAATGAATGAATATATATATAATGCTATTATTATATAGGTGAGGAATTATATTATTGTGTTCAGTAGAAGTAAGCAGCAGACCAAATTGAGTGATATGAGCATCTTGTTAAAAAAATATCACTCGACTTGGTCTGCTGCTAATTTTTTATGAGCGCAATAACATAATTTTCCACCTATATAAATGATAGCATTACATACATATTCATTTAACGTCGATGGCAAATTTATAGCTATAAAATTATTAACATTAAAGAAATTATGGTTTATAACTTTTTTAACTTATACTTAAATTTAAAAATATTTTTCACTTAAAATATTATTAGACAATTAATACTCTCCTTTAATATGGTTTTACAAATTTTATGAAGCCTTTTGCCACTTTTCTTCACAATCACTATTTGTTTTCTTCATTTCTTCAATTATAACTCAAAGTCTCCAAGACATTTGTGTCTATGCCACGTGTGCCTGCCCGTCACGAACTATAGCACTCGGCGTTTCGGCTAAAGCCAGCGGCACACGGTGCTTGTTTTCGTGTTGGATTGCTTGCTGGATGAAAATACTGCGTTCTGATTGGTGTATCCATCCATCTTCGGAAATATACGAATCACAACGCAATATTTTCATCCAGCAAGCAATCCAGCACGAAAACAAGCACCGTGTGCCGCTGGCTTTAGTTCGAGCGGTGGAAGAGTGCAGACGACGCTGCTCTCTTTCTCTCACGATCTATTAGCTATAGCTAACGCGCTAGCCGTGAAAATGATGCCTAGGCGTCTTTAATGTATTTCGCCGGTCGCGTGTCCTTTCTCGCGCGTGCGTTCTCTTCCTACCCAATTAATTGTCCTAATTAATTGTCGCATTAAATAGAAAGTTTTTTACATATAAAGGATATAAAAAATGAAGAAATGGAAAACAGAAAGAATGTAAAAAATAAAGAATAGAAATCCACTCTTGGCCAATATGTACGCATTTTCCTTAAAAAAGCATGGTTATTAATTTGTATGAAGCAGTGGTTGTCTTTCTCTTTAAGTTGGAGCGCGTTCCGAAGTCAACAAAAAATCGGTGCACATACCTTTTAATTCACGAGTGTACACGGTAGTTTGCTTGTGTGCGCGCCGCTGCATGCACTGTAGCTGTGCTGTTTGGGTCCTGAAACTGGCATTACTGCCGTCGCGTGCACATTTTGCCGAACTTTGAGTTATATAGTCAAAGACGCAGAGTCTATATAAACTATGTCCATGGTGTTTTGCTTAATGTGAATCCTCCATAATACTGGCAGTAAGTATCGAAACGCAATCTGAATATACTGGTTTATATTATTTGAATGTAGTTGTGTAATTATGTGTTACAATATTTATTATGTGTTTGGTGTCTGTAGTTATATTTTGGGTAATTATTTAGAAGACAAGCCTAACCTTGGATTTCGCTCAAACTCACCTATCTTGTGTATTTTGACGTGTAGAAGCCGAATCTGCAAATAAAAATCGTCGCATGGCTTTAGTTTGCGAGAAATAAATTGTTAAAAAATTATACATGCGAGGTTAGGAAATCTTGCTAGCAATTTTCCACGCGCAACGAGGACGAGGAGGGTACGGGAGGGGGCCGAAGGCCCCCCTTACACCCCCGCGTGTGTGTGTGTGTATACATATGTTTGGTAGTGTATGTATACATATGTTTGAGACATTTTCATATATTAAACATATGAATTTTTAGTTCATGTATCAGTGGTTATTTTTGTTATATAATAACCACTGATACATGAGCTAAAAATTCATATGTTTAATATATGAAAATGCTTTGGGGAGAGGGCTTCGCCCCTCCCCAACATGTACTATTTTACATTTTTCGACTGAAAAGAACAGACCATAAGTCTCTGTATTACCGACATGACAGATTTCCTAACCTCGCATGTGTCACTTTTTAACTATTTATTTCTCGCAAACTAGAGCCGAGCGACCATTTTTACTTGCAGATTCGGCTTCTACACGTCAAAATACATAAGATAGGTGAGTTTGAGCGAAATCCAAGGTGAGATCCGTCTTCTAAATAATTACCCAGAAAACAGATGTTGCAAGTAATGTAATTAGAGAAATTCATATTGTGTATGGGAAACGTAACCTCCTTATATACATTGGTGATATCACGTGGATATGTTGCTTTTTCATGTTTGCTATATAACGATAATATAATATTGTATTTGTCAAAATTCAATGGACAATTTGCTGTAGTTTTAATGAATATATATTTTTTATTTGCTATTCTGGTATATAATTCTGTTTAATGATATATAATACACAAAAACAAACCAATATGATAAGAGTAACTAAATTATTAGTCACCCTCATTACGATTTTATGAATAAAATATATGACTATCTGAATAGAAAATGGCACAATATTTTAATGGACAATAATCAAGTAGCTAAGAAGAAAGTAATAAAATTATGATTTTGTGAAACATACAGTAATAGTTCATAAATTTTACTTTTTTTATGAAACCTTGAGATTACAAAATCTCTTCAACTGAGGGAAAGATATATATTATGTCAATGAAGAACTGTTTCAACTAAATGTTGTTTGTTGAAATAAAAAAGTTACTACGTATAATTATATATAACTATTTTATATTATGTTCAGAAGTATAATATGTATAATATAAATTTTAGATTTAATATAATGTTAACAGGTTGTAAATTATCTCATATATGTGAAGTAATAGATGATGAACGGATACACAACAAAACAATTACAAAGGTTGGAAAAAAAGAAGAAAAAAGTGGCAGCATTTTTAGAAATTGCGAAACTCAATGACAGAGATAAAGAAATAAAATTGCAGTCTCAAGAAGAGGTTGATAAAAATTAAAAAAATTAAAAAACTTAAAATAAGATTTGAACCATTACTTATCATTGTAAGATTACCATTATAAAATTGTTTCAGACATCAATTGTTGATGATATATTAAGTAAACAGAATAATATTGATATGACTGGAGAAGATTCTAATAAACGATCCCGTGACATGGATACAGATGATATAAACAGGTTGGATTACATTAAGGACAAAGGAAATTCTAATGCAACAGATGAAATAGAATTACAGGCAAATAAAAAACCTAGGTAATTTTCATTTATTCATATAGAGCTTACTTTTGTGTTACAAACATAATAATTTGTGTTACAAAACATAATAAACTAGTATATACGTAATACATAATATAATGTAAATTAATCATATAATATAGTAATTGTGAAGAATACGGGCCTCACCAATTTTGCTGAAACTTTGCACATTTATATATTTTGATGCATAGAACATAATTTTGAAAGAAAAGAGTGTTGCTCTCAAATGGATCGAAAGTTATAAAATGATAAAAATGACATACAAAGTTAGGAAATCTGTCATGCCGATAATGCAGAGACTGATGGTCTGTTCTTTTTAGTCGCACAATTGAACTCAGTTCAATAGTGCAGCTGAAAGGGACAAACAGAGAAGCATGCGCAGTGTGTCAAAGTGTAAAATTAATTTGAATGAAGTTATTATTTTGTAAATAATATTTCATGAAGCATAGTATTGTTAGAGACACGTACTGTTAATAAATAAAGCAAATGTTTATTGGCAAGTTATAAACAAAAAAAGTTTTATGAGTACAATGCTTTAATGTTTTTCTATAATACATATATTCTTAAATATTATATCCTTAAATATTAGAAATAACATGAAATAATGTGAAAGCGAATAGTTCAAAATATAAATGATTCAATAGATATATAAAGCTCATTAACTGAAAAGAAACATGAATGCGTTGATCATATTATTGGTTTCTTGAAATTGATAAATCTACCATATATTAAAATTATAGATTCTGAAAAGATTAGCAAAGGCTCCAACGTAAGGTCTGGCAATTCAATTTTTCACCTTACAAAATTAATGAGTCTACGATATACTAAAACAACAGATTCTGAAAAGATTAACAAAGGCCCCTATGCAAGGTTTGGCAATTAAATCTTTTGTCTTACTAAATCAGTCGAGTTTACGATATACTAAACAGATTCTGAAAAGATTAGCAAAGGCCTCTACGCAAAGTTTGGTAATTAAATCTTTCTCCTTACTATATTAATGAGTCTATGATATATTAAAATTACATTCTGCAAAGATTAATAAAGGCTTCTATATAAGCGTATTTATCGACTGTTTTAGTTGTTTTAGTATATCGTAGACTCATTAATTTAGTAAGGCAAAAGATTTAATTGCCAGGCCTTGCGTTAGAGCCTTTGCTAATTTTTCAGAATCTATAATTTTAATATATGGTAGATTATCAATTCCAAGAAACGAGTAATACGATCAATGCATTCATGTTTCTTTTCAGCTAATGAGCTTTATGTATCCATTGGATCATTTATATTTTAAACTATTTGCTTTCACATTATTTCATGTTATTTCTAATATCTAAGAATATACGTATTATAGAAAAACGTTAAAGCATTGTACTTATAAAACTTCTTTTGTTTATAACTTGCCAATAAATATTTGCTTTGTTTATTAACAGTACGTATCTCTAACAATGCTATGCTTCTTCATAAAATATTATTTACAAAATAACAGCTTCATTCAAATTAATTTTACACTTTGACGCACCGCGCATGCTTCTCCGTCGTCTGTCCCTTTCAGTTTCAATGCACTATTGAACTGACAAGGAGGGACATGTCACAACTGTCCGGAACCGATTTGATTCTCCTTCAAATATGTTGTTAAATACACAAATCTAAAAGACACGTATTTTTTTATATGTGCGAATATTGAGTTTTAAAGGGTGAAACACCCCTTTAAAGAAAAACAGTATTTTTTTTTAGAATCGAATCTGCTAAACTATAAGCGATAGAAAAAAAAATGTAATGAAAATTTAATCGCTTGAAGAATACTTTAAAGTTATATGAACAAAAATTTTTTTATTTTTATTTTTTTTAAGAACCCCCACCACTTAATTTTTTTGCAAAAAAAATTTTTTTTTTTTTTTTTAATAAAATGTTTATTACAATCTCAAACAGTAGCTCAAATAAGTAATAATTTTTACAAATGTTGATTTAACATGTATTGAGTCTTAGATCATTATCCAAGCTCTTAAATATCTACATTGCAGTCCGTATATACCGATACAATATGCACGGCCATATTTCCCCCTCTTTTTCATTTCACCAGATCCATTGGCTTTCTACGCTTTAGCCGTCTTATATCCCCCTCAGTATCTAGGAGTTGGAGAGCTTCTACGTTAATATGTTCATGCAGTCTTCTTTCATGCCTTAAAACGTGTTCCTTAATTATTTCATTTACATTTTTCAGGTTCAGATCCTTATGAAGATCTTCATTTTTTTGAAACCATCTCGCATTAGTAATTTGTCATATGATTATATTCTGTGAACGTTGTATAATCATTCGGTTGGTATCCGGTGCACATCCCCAGATTTGGATGCCATATTGATGTCACATATGTCCATATTGATCTTATGATCATTACGTACAATAATCTTTTTTGATACAGGTCCAACTTAGACTTTCTTCCAATTAACCAATACATTTGTCGAATTTTAAATCGTATTTGTTCTGCTTTTTTTCTTAAATGATGCTTCCAAGTCAAGCGTGTGTCCAATGAATACCCAAATACTTGTGTCACTGCATGGTATTTTTTGGCCTTCAATGTACACAGAGTGTTTCGTCTCAGTTCGTCTCAGAGTGAACGTAATATGAGTCGATTTTTGCTGATTGAGTTTGATCTTCCAATCCTGCATCCATTTTGCTATTTTATCTATAGCATTTTGAAGATTATTCGTTGCTTCTTCTTGCGAGTTTTTAACCGTCATGACCACTGTGTCATCAGCATAAGTGGCAAGTGTAGTATTACTGACTGTAGATATATCCGCGGTGTATAACAAATACAGGGTAGGTCCGAGGACACTACCCTGTGGCACACCTGCCTTTATTTGATAGAATTCCGATAGCACCATAGAATTTCCTTAGCACCATTTTGTAACACTCTAAATCTGCGTTCAGATAAGTACGATTCCAGTAGTCTACACAAATTTCTTGGTAATGATTTGCTTAACTTACATACAAGTCCCTCGTGCCAAACCTTGTCAAAGGCCTGCGCTACGTCCAAGAATACAGCAGAGCAGTATTTCTTTTCCTCATGCACCTTCTCAATGACAGAGGTTACTCTATGTATTTGATCGACTGTAGAATGTTTATTACGAAAGCCAAATTGATGATTAGGTATGTTCAACATAGGTTTTAGACGTTTAATGATTATTTTTTCAAGCAATTTGGATATCACAGGTAACAGAGATATTGGTCTATAGAATGCTGTTTCTTCTTCAGGCTTATCTGGTTTTTTGATCATGATGATCTGAGCTATTTTTAAACATTCTGGTACATACTCGAGTCGTATGCACGCATTAAACAAGTATGTTAACATAACTATCCCCTTTCTTGATAGTTCTTTAAGTATATTTGGTGTGATTTCATCAATGCCTGGTGTTTTTCTTGGATTTATGTTATTATCTATTACCTGGGCAATCTCTTTAGGTGTAACATATTCAATTTAAATATCATCATTGTACGTTTTGGTAAGCACAATTTTGGACTGTATGTCATTAGTTTTGAATACTTTAGATAGGTGACGTGCAAACATCTCTGCTTTTTCCTCATCTCTACGAGTCCACTTGCCATTTTCATCTTTAATTGGAGAGATTCTGGTTATAGGTCTCTTGAATCTTCTAATAGCTCTCCACAAAGAGTAATCAGAATCTTTGTCCGCAAAAAGGTTTCCCAAGTATCTTTCAAAATTTTTATTGTTTAAGTCTTTTATTAATCTATTTAGTTGATTACTGGTACGGTTGAACACATTCTTGTGCCCCGGATTTCTTGACTGTTGCCAAATTCTTCTTGCTCTTCTTTTTTTAATCAGTTCTCTTATCTCAGTTGGGTAGCATAAATCTTGGACCAGGGTGTTTTTAGGAGTCAGAGTCGATCTTTGCGCCGCTATGCGTATTGCTTCCACAAAGTTTTTCGTCTGTAGATTCAGGTCTTGAATTCAGGTTTTTAAGCCTCATTTTTAGATTAATAGTCTTGTCCACCTCCTCTCTAAATTTTTCCCAGTCAGTATGCTTGTTGGTAAGTGTATACTTCTTTTCTCTACGTATAACCATGCTACTTATTGTCATTAATACAGGTACATGATCAGATGAGAGATCTTCTATATTACCTACCTTCAAATAGTTATTTGAAATTCCTTTGGTAATATAGAAGTCTAAAAGATCAGGTGTCTTTTCTACATCTGTTGGCCAATATGTTGGTTTACCCGATGAGATGTAGTCACATTTGCAAGCATTTGTTGCTTTGAGTAGCTCTCTACCTTTCGATGTAGTTAGTCGCGATCCCCATTCTTTGTGTTTTGAGTTAAAGTCACCTCCGATTATGAATCGCGACCCTAGTTTAAGAAGAATTTTCTCGAACTGGTCTTTTTTAATGTTATGCCGAGGAGGACAATATGCGGCTGCTATATTAAGTTTTCTATTGTTCTGCTTGATAGTAATTATTGTCGCCTGTATGTAGTCTCTTCTGGTTTCCTCTTGTTGAAAGTGTTCTATATTATTTTTGATAATAATCGCTGTTCCCACGTGTGCTCGTCTACTGGGATGTATAGTATAATATACCGTGTAACCATAGATCTTCAGATAACTTTTGTCGGTAAAATGCGTTTCGGATATTAATGCTATATCTAAATTACTCATTCTAAGAAACACATCAAGTTCTCTACCGCGTTGCGCCAATCCATTTACGTTCCACGCTATGATACGAAGTGATGTATCCGTCATTTTTCCTTCTTTTTTTTTCTTCTTATTAGCGGTGTTGTAAGACTTGTGCATTATGGTTTCCTCCAGAAGATCGAGCCTACTTCTAGTGTCCATGATCATTTGTTGTACATTATTAAATAGATTCCATATGTCTTGTGTAGTAGGCTCTTTAACTTCAGCTGGCAATATAATTTGCTCAGCTGATGATTGCTCTAAATTTCTTTTGGCTGCTTCGATATATGTTTTAGGTGTAGTGGGAAATTCCGTCTTACTATGAGTCCCAATTTTTTGTTGAATGCGTTTCGTAGCCGTTGTTCTTGTCTTTTGTATTGCCGTCGCTTTGGTTTTATAAACTTCACACCCTTTCCAATTGGCTGTATGGGGTCCTCTACAATTGGCACATTTGCATGCTTCATTCCTTGGTTTCTTACATTCCAACGAATAATGACTTCCTCCGCATTTTACACATTTGGCTTGCCTCTGACAATAGTTTTGAGTATGTCCAAAACCTTGGCATCTTTTGCATTGCGGTATGTCTTTCTTTATCCTAGGCGGTTCTATTTTAATTTTGCAATAAAGCATATCAGTTAAATTATAGACTTCTTTGTTGTTTATTTTTGTAGTCAGGTCAACGTAGAATAGGGGTAGAGCGACCTTACTTTGCTCACCATTAGTTTTCTTTTTGATAACAATATTAGTTACTCGTATAACTTCGTGTCCAAGTTTTGTTAGTTCTTCCTCTATATCACTTGTTTTAGTTGTTGGATGTAGTCTTCTTATAACTATTTTATATGGTTTAGCTTGCTTGCACTGGTATGTATGGTAGTCCATGTTATGTAGGCTATGATCTTTTTGCATCTTTATTGTTTTTAGTAGATTTATAATGGCTCTATAATTATCACTATCTCCTACATTAACTTTGACTTCTCCATTTGCAAGCATTTTGAAGCTTGTACCGGTCTCTGCTTTTTGCAAAATTGCTTCTTTAAGTATATCAAAATTATTAACACCGCTAATAAATATTGGCGGAGGCAGATTTCCATTCTCATTACTGCTCCTGCTCTTCGCTTGCATTTGTTGTAGTTTATATTGTTCTGGCGATACTTCCGGTGACGAGTTTGCTTTTCGTTTTTTTTTTCCCTTTAACTTCTCTCCAAGAATCGCCTCCTGTTTCCCTGTCTAGCTCCTCCTCATCAGTTTCATATACTACTTTTTTTTTTATTTTTTCATCTTGTTGCATTAATTGTATCTTTTTTCCAGTTTACTAATTTCTTCTTCTGCTAGTTTCCATGCATTCCATAGGAATGTTTCATTTTGCGTTTGTGGTTTATATTCGTAAACCTTAGTATTTGGTCCATGCAGTAAATGGCCCTCTCCAGAATCCTTAGGGCCAGCCTCAATTGAGGGTGGATTGTCCAGCTTTTTGCCTGGTATACCACCTGGGGTAATATTTCCATTTGTTTTGTTCATTGCATTTTCCTTCTTGTTGGTCCACGGGAGGTATTTTATTTCCCTTCTACCCTTCGGCCTACGCCAACGAACATTCCTCAATCCGCCACCTGGGGACGCGCCCGATGGGGGTTTCAAGTTTCCCACATGGGTTTTGCAAAATAAAAAAAATTTTTTTTACCTAATTTGAAGCTTATTTTTTTCCAAATTCAACCATATATGATAAAGTTATGTTACGAGATATCATTCTCGAAAATTAATTATAAACGCTTCCATATATACGCTTATCCGTACTATGTGTGTAAGTCATTATCGCCGAAACAATAAGATATATGAAAAATGTTTATGTAAAATTTTTACCTATGTTTTCTATGTATTTATAACTGCATATTGTGTATATTTAGAATTGTAAAAAAATTTTTAAATAATTTAAAAAATTTAAATTAATAAGAATTTTTTAAATATATCCCCAGCTCTCTTATTATTTCTTTAACATTTAATTTCTTCTATAAAAATTAAAAATTTTATTCTAAAATTATCTATTTACTATAATACTTATAATAAAATTATTTTACAATTGAATCTTGAAAATATATATGTCGCAATAGTTGGCATAAACAATTTATATCTTACGTTAAAAAATTAAGATAAGATTATGTGTACGTGTTCCAGATATGTTAACAGTATAAATTTTTTCATGTAGCGATCTAATACTCAGTCAGCACACACTGTCTTTTCGTTATATAATCAAATCTGTTATTCATCTTTACACATTATATTTTTGAATAACGTTTTATAATTTTTTCTCTTACAATTATTTTTGTTCTTACATCTTACATTTTGTTTATTTGTTATTTACACAATGAATTTATTTACATTTTATATTATTTACTCATTATACACATTACAATAATGATATTCGACAAAAAAATGTTTTAAGCATAATGATTTCTTGCACCAAGAACATCTTACTACAGCTATATTATTGCAACCTTCAATATCACATTTTGTTGATGTTTCGTCAAAACTAAATTTTACTGGATTTTCAAATTCTTCTGGTCTTTCGTATAACCACTTTTAAACCACGAATATTTAATAAATTAAATAAGTTTTGATATCGTGGGGATGATAATTGATTATGTATCAAAGATTGCAATTTTATTATATTATTTCGTTCATGTAAATTTATATTACTTTCCAATAATAAAACCGTATCTGAAAATCTTTTAGCAAAATTTTTCCAAATTCTGAATCCATAAACATCTAATGATTGTATTTTCCCTGTAGTTCCTTTCGGTATTATCATAGTAGTAATATGTGTTCCTGGAGGGGTTAAATCCGAAATAGTATTGGGGCAATGTCCAGTCCATGAATCGATAAGAAGAACGCTATTAGGACCAATATTTGCAAAATAAGCTTCTTCTAACCACATTTTAAAATAATCTGTAAAAAATATAAACGATATAATAGTTTTTAAAACTCTTATTAAATTATAAAGTGAAATAAGTTTATTAAAGAAAATAGTTAGAAAAGAAAATACTTGATGTCATTTTACCAGATTTCGATGCTTTTACAATGACATTTTCTGGTTTAAATAAATTTTCTTCTACTCTTGGTCCAAATTTACCTACACTAGCTTCTTTTAATACAATAAATAAAGGTATATAAACAACAAATTGCCATTACAGAATATTATTGGTTGTATCGTATATGAATGGGTTGTTGATGATATAGATTGCATGACACGTTCTACTTTCTTTTTTCCTGGTTAGACAATGATCTTCTAGAATGAATTTCCAATTGGAAACCACTTTGATCTGAATTGTAAATATTTTCAGATCCAAATTGTTCAATAAGAGGTTTTACTGTTTCCAGAAAATCATCAGCTGATTTTTGCAAATCAACAGAATCTTCTAATGTTCTTCTAGTGATAAACTTCGTAACTTTTCTTGAAACAATTCGGTGAGACTTCTTGAATCTTGCTATCCAACTGTGAAATGCTTTAAATATAGGATTTAAATTTCCTATTTCTTCTTGAGCTTGTAAAGCCCATCTTTTTAGCTTAATATCATGAACCATGAATCCTGATTTAACAGCTACAGTAAATTTATCGTGTGTAAATTTGGATATGTAAGATAATTTTTCTATACGACTTCCACCTGAATTTATTTGTTCTTCCCATCGCCTTAACTGACGTTCTGAACTCTCTGACTGAGATGAAACTCTTCTAAATTTACTTTGCACTACTTTTAAAGGACGATTTCTTTTTTGTCATTACTGTTTTTATTAATATCTCGATGTCGCCAAAACTCAACAGCTCGTCTTTTATAAAAACTGTCAAAATTTGTATCATCATTTGAACAATGAGGATGAGAATTTAAATTATCTTCATTCCATGCTTCTTCATCTTCAGTTATTTTAGAACTATGTAATTTATAATGTTCTTCATAATCGAGATATATTTCTTCCGTTACTTCCATAATGAAAAACACCATCCAGCAATAATTTTTGTATCTTTTCCTTTAATTCCTTTTCTGCTTCAGTTACTGGCGTTTCTGTTAGATATATTGAATTTATTGACATCAATAAAAGTCTAACAACGTTAAGCAGATTGATAATCATTTCCAAAGATGTTAAATTTTGCTTTCTGTTGCAATATAAAAACAGTTTACATAGATATGATTACAATGAGAAGACTACACTGACTGTGGGAATTATGCTGCTATTGTACATGAAACAATATATATTATCAACTTATCTAGAACACATACACATAATCTTATCTTTTAAAGTAAGATATAAATTGTTTACGCCAAATATTGCGATATGTATTTTTTCGCAAAGATTTAATTGTAAAATAATTTAATTAGAACTTATTTGGAACATGTACACATAATCTTATCTTAATTTTTTAACGTAAGATATAAATTGTTTATGCCAATTATTGCGACATGTATATTTTCAAGATTCAATTGTAAAATAATTTTATTATAAGTAGGTAATTTTAGAATAAAGTTTTTAATTTTTATAGAAAAAATTAAATGTTAAAGAAATAATAAGAGAGCTGGGGATATATTTAAAAAATTCTTATTAATTTAAATTTTTTAAAATTATTAAAAAATCTTTTTACAATTCTAAATATACACAATATGTAGTTATAAATACATAGAAAACAGATAAAAATTTTACATAAACATTTTTCATATATCTTATTGTTCCGGCGATGATGACTTACATACATAGTACGGATAAGTGTATATATGGAAGCGTTTATAATTAATTTTCGAGAATGATATCTCGTAACATAACTTTATCATATATGGTTGAATTTGGAAAAAAATAAGCTTTAAATTAGGTAAAAAAATTTTTTTTTATTTTGCAAAAAAAATTAAGTGGTGGGGGTTCTTAAAAAAATAAAAATAAAAAATTTTTGTTCATATAACTTTAAAGTATTCTTCAAGCGATTAAATTTTCATTACATGTTTTTTTTTCTATCACTTATAGTTTAGCAGATATTCGATTCTAAAGAAAAATACCGTTTTTCTTTAAAGGGGTGTTTCACCCTTTAAAACTCAATATTCGCACATATAAAAAAATACGTGTCTTTTAGATTTGTGTATTTAACAACATATTTGAAGGAGAATCAAATCGGTTCCGGACAGTTGTGACATGTCCCTTGTGAGTTCAGTATCAGTTGTGCGACTAATGCCCGTTTCTACCATCTGTGGTGAACTTAACCAGCTGGTTATTCCATTGCAATTAACCAATCGTACTTGTTAAATCCTGACACAACGACAGATGTAATTGGTCAGTCCCGCTATAACAACCAATCGATCAAGTTAATCAAGGTTGGTAGAAACTGGCATATAAAGAACAGATCAGTCTGCATTACTGGCATGACAGATTTCCTAACCTCGTATGTGTTATTTTTTATCACTTTATAACTTTCGATCCGTTTGAGAGCGACACTTTTTTCTTTCAAATTCGCGTTCTACGCACCAAAATACACAATTGTACAAAGTTTCAGCGAAACTGGTGAGGAGGCCCGTATTCTTCACAATTACCTATAATATAAATCAATTATAATGTTAATGTTACCCAGATTAAATGGTGAAGAATATGCAATCTTGAAACAAGAACTGAGAGAACGTAAAAAGAGGCTTACAACAATTCCAAGGCTTACTCTTAAAGCAGGTGGTGAAAATGCTACTTTAGAAGCAAGTAAAGTGGGAAAGAGGATACCTATATTTCTCAGTGATGTGCAACATCTTCTGCTATACTCATTACTCGGGAATTATTCTCCCTATCTACCATCACGATGGTGTCAATTGGAGAAACACAATAAAGTAACAATATCTATCATACTATTGTGTGATTCTAGATATTCTTTTAGAGAACATTTAAATTATGTTTGATAAATCGTAGTACCTTTCTTCTCACAGGTATCCCACACTGTAGTTTTTGTGATTGAAGGATTATCTTTGTATCATTTTGTGGCGCACGAGAGCATGTTTCCACACATAACAAACAACTTAAAATACCAGTTGGAGGTAGTAACACCTGCTATCTACGGAGCATCTATAATAGAAGAACTTGCAGCTGTTCCTTTAACAGGAACACAGAGTTCTAAATTAATCAAACGTTCGTATATATCTGCTCCTATCATTGCATTTATGTATGCATAACACTGTGTATACGTATATGTGCATGCATGTGTGTACTCCTGACATTTCTATAATTTTCAGAATATGGTTCTTTGGAAACTGCTTTACAAACTACTGGAAATGTTATAAGATTATTAAAAACTATATTCCCAGTATGTCCTATAAATGATAATAAAATGGAAATGGAAGCTTGCAAAAATTTACCACAATCCGACAAATTCTGCAGAACAAAACTGCTCTTGTCACTGTGGCAAATGGTGGAAGAAAATTACCCTGTACCTTTGAAAGGAATTTTAGCAGAAAAGTAAGTACATAGATTACATTATCAAGAGGCACGGTAGTGCCTTGCGCCAAGTTCAAGCACAACGAATTTGCACCCGAACGGCGCGAGGCACACCGTGCCTATATTACGCGAAACTGCGAGTTGAAACGAGGTGAGATATTCATATCTTACCAATGGCTGAACCGATCGAGGGTTTTTAGTCTCAATCGATTCGGCCTTAAAAAATAGGAAGAAAAGTGTTCTTATGCTTTTTGTGTACGTTATCTCTAAGTAGAGGCATTTTAAGATAAAGACTGAATTACGGAAAATTTCGATTCAGTAAGAAAGAAACGTCGGACGCAGAGGAATGGGGATATGCGTGCACATTGCTTTCCCGACACTAGGGGCGCTACGAGAGCGCTGAAGAAGCAGACAGCAGAGAATGCGAGCGAATAAGCGAGAAATATGTTAGAATATAGTATAAGAGAAAACGTGCGAGAGAGAGAGAGAGAGAGAGAGAGAGAGAGAGAGAGAGGAGTGAGAGAAAGTGAGAGGGAGAGAAAAAGAAGTGAGAGAAATAAGAGTGATAGAGCAAGGAGTAGCAGAGAGAGAGAGAGAGAGAGAGAGGGGGAAGTGAGGGAGAGAGGAGAGAGAGAGAGGAATCAGAGAAAGGAGTGAGAGAGAGGAGGGAGAGGGAAGGATGAGGGAGAGAGAAAGAGGGGGAGGGAGAGAGGGAGAAAGAGACAGAGTGGGAGGGAAGGGAGAAAGGGCAGAAGGTGAGGGAGGAGAGTGAGAGAGGGAATGTTTAAAAATAATAATGTGAAAATTATTAAGCACGGTATGTTTGTCGCCCGTCATGTTTGATTGCCGGTCAGCTGATGCTGAGCAAACGATATGATGGACCGTGCTGTCAAAAAATCAATAAAAAAGATATCTTTTTAAAGGTTACTATTATTCAAGAAAAACTTAATAACAAAAAATGTACGTAACATAAGTTTTTACATGTAAAATTTATAAAACTTACGTTTTTAAACAAAAAGGTAAAAAAAGACGCCAAGTACAAGCGTAACACATATTGTGTTATTTTTAGAAATTTCAAATTCAAATTATTTTTTTAAGGTATATATGTGTACATAACATAAGTTTTTACAAGTAAAACTTATAATAAAACTATAATAAAACTCTACAACACTATTCTATTGTACAAAAGAAGTGATATATTAAAATAATATCGCCAACTGAGAAACCGAACATATATACAGGGTGTCTTATAACAAATCTGGCAGAGCTCGTGAAGACATAGAGCGGGTTAAGACAAATATAAAAGTCCCATACCGTTTTGTGAAATTCGCAATAATTATCAAGTTATTAATGACAAAAATCTGAGGAATGAGCGCGCACCGAGACGTTATGGGAGGAGCATTTAGCCGCTCAGGCTAGAGAGCGTTGTCTAGTCGACAAAGGAACTGTTGCCGGCGCGCGGCGAGACGAAGGACAACGCACCAATGTTCATGTCCTTACCTCGCCGCTCCTACATCCCGCCGCACCGCGTCTAAGCTCGCGCCGATATGGCCGCCGAATATTCGCGTTTACAATTACGAGATTATTTTATGAGGTACCACAGATAGCTCATATTGAATTGTAAATTGTAAAGTTTAAGGTTCAAAAGTTCTTTGATCAAGGAAAACATCGAAAAGAAAAAAGCGATAGAGAGCGATGAGATCTACAGAGATTCTCATTGTTTTCTATCGCAATCTATCATTTTGCTGCATCGGATCCGAAAGAAATGATATCGCGTAAAAATAAAGTACGATGAACACTTTTCATCGTATTCTATTGTACTCTATCGTTAGGAGAATATTTAATTGTCAGAGTATGATAGAATTCGCGTAAAGACTCATCGTGTCCTATTGTACCTAGGAATCAATATTATGCCGAGTATCGTTGGTACACCATTGACAACGATGGTCCTCTTTTCGCAATTGTACGATATAGAACTTTCAGTTTCTTCTGTCGTTAATATACCACTGATAAGAATTACGATATAAGACAACAATTTATGCGTGATACATGGTAAAAATGTTTGGTCCATATGATACAACTTGCAAATGAAATATGAACGATACAGAGAAATATTAACTGAAAATATTAACACTCAATCTAATTTATCAAGGTTTATGGTTAACTTAAACAAAATTGTGCTATTCTCAATCAAAATTTCTTAATCGTTCTCTCTTTCTCTCTCTCATTTCGTCAGAAAATTGGTTCATTCAACCAAACATATTTTCCATGTAGACTTGAATAAAACGATAGGACACGATGAGTCTCTACGCGAATTCTATCATACTCTGACAATTAAATATTCTCCTAACGATAGAGTACAATAGAATACGATGAAAAGTGTTCATCGTACTTTATTTTTACGCGATATCATTTCTTTCGGATCCGATGCAGCAAAATGATAGATTGCGATAGAAAACAATGAGAATCTCTGTAGATCTCATCGCTCTCTATCGCTTTTTTCTTTTCGATGTTTTCCTTGATCAAAGAACTTTTGAACCTTAAACTTTACAATTTACAATTCAATATGAGCTATCTGTGGTACCTCATAAAATAATCTCGTAATTGTAAACGCGAATATTCGGCGGCCATATCGGCGCGAGCTTAGACGCGGTGCGGCGGGATGTAGGAGCGGCGAGGTAAGGACATGAACATTGGTGCGTTGTCCTTCGTCTCGCCGCGCGCCGGCAACAGTTCCTTTGTCGACTGGGCCAGCTGAGGTCCCTAATATGCATCACTGCTGGGCAGTGCTCTCTAACCTGAGCGGCTAGATGCTCCTCCCATAACGTTTTGGCGCACGCTCATCCCTCAGATTTCTGTCATTAATAACTCGATAATTATTGCGAATCTCACAAAACGGTATGGGACTTTTATATTCGTCTTAACCCGCTCTATGTCTCCACGAGCTCTGCCAAATTTGTTATAAGACACCCTGTATATGATTATTGTATACTTAATATTTTTAGAAATCTCAAATTCAAATTATTTTCTTTTTTTAAGATATATATTATGTACATAACATAAGTTTTTACAAGTAAAACTTATCAAATTATTTTTCTTTTAAAACATATATGTACATAACATAAGTTTTTACAAGTAAAAATTATATCGTTACAAGTAAAAATTATATCGTGTTATAAAAATTTAACACGTTTATTAATAGTTTATTAATAGTGACAATATTAAAAAGAAATATTAGGTGCGCAACTAAATTTCCGGGTTTTTTTGATCAATGAAAAATGGAAAATTTCAAGAGAAATACAAAAAATAGTTTGTTCAAAATATTGTCCCTCGCTAGCTACACATTTTTGCCATCTCTCTGGCAATACATGAATACCGCGACGATAAAACGACGCGTCTTTGGACCGAAACCATTCATCCAACCAATTTTGCATTTCTTCGAAATTGGCCAAGTGTTGTCCAGCCAAGCCATGCGCCATCGACCGGAACAAATGATAATCGGAAGGGGCCAAGTCTGGCGAATATGGCGGGTGCGGTAGCAGATCCCATTTCAGCGTTTTGATAGTGTCCTGGATCATGGAAGTGCGATGGCACGGAGCGTTGTCATGCTGCAATATCACTCGTTCGTGTCTCGTGTCCCATTCTGGCCGTCTTTCGAGCAATGCATGGTTCAAATTGATCAGTTGTTGTCGGTAGCAATGCCCATTGACAGTTTTGCCCGGTTTCAGCAGCTCATAGTACACGATTCCTTTCTGGTCCCACCAAACGCAGAGCATTGTCTTCTTTCCGAAGCGATTTGGCCGTGCCGTCGATGTTAATGCTTCGCCAGGTGAAAGCCACGATTTTTTGCGTTTGGGATTCTCGAAATATATCCACTTCTCATCGCCAGTAACAATTCGATGCAGGAAACTCTTTCTTTCATGCCGCAAAAGCAAAATTTCGGAAGTGGCTCTTCGATTTTCCATCTGTCTCTCAGTCAACTCATGCGGCACCCATTTTCCTTCCTTTTGAATTTTTCCCATGGCATGTAAACGTTTGGAAATACCTTAGCGAGTCATGTTTAATGCCTCCGCAAGTTGATCTTGTGTTTGCGTATCATCTTCATCCAATAACGCTTGCAGATCGGCGTTCTCAATTCGCAGATCCTGTTTTTGATCTTCCGGAGCGCTCCTTGTCCTCAGTGTCGAAATCGCCACTTCTGAAGCGTTTAAACCAATCTTCGCAGGTAGTTTTCGATGGTGCATGTTCGCCGTAGGCCTCCTCAAGCAAACGACGTGCTTCAGCTGCACTTTTTTTCAAGTTAAAGCAGAAAAGCAAAGCTTCCCGCAAATGCTGTTTATTTGGCACAAAACTCGACATCTTCGTTGTTAGAAAAAATATTTTTGCGTTGCGATATGTGTTGGTATTACGACTGGTTATTGTTAAAAGATGTCCAAGCTATAAAAAAACACAACTTCAGACATGTATGTCGACTACGATGTGTCGTTAGCGCCATCCATGTGTGAAACCCGGAAACTTAGTTGCGCACCTAATATCTATTTAAGGGTTATTATTATTCAAGGACCTAATTACAAAAGATGTCCATAACGTAAATTTTTACATATAAAATTTATAATTATTTATTAGAACACTGAGTTATATGGTTATTTTACTTGTTATTATAACAAATTATTTATTATAACAATGCAATAAAAAATATTTAATACAAAAAATCTTAGCGCGGCTGCACCAAAAACTGTATCGAACTAAAACTTGTTTAATACGTATATGACAGCATTTTTATTAGAATAAAATGTACTTGTAAATTCTCTCTATACATTTACGGTGTAATGTTTTATTTAAGTTTATATAGAATAATTATGTAATTTGACTTTTATGTACATACATCTTCGATATAGTTTTTGGTGCAGCCGTGCCAAGATTTTTTGTATTAAATATTATTTATTGCATTGTTATAATAAATAATTTGTTATAATAACAAGTAAAATAATAAATAATGATAAATTTTACATGTAAAATTTATGTTATGGACATTTTTTGTAGTTAGATTCTTGAATAATAATAACCTTTAAATAGATACTTTTTTTTAAATATTGGCACTATTAATAAACTATTAATAAACGTGTTAAATTTTTATAACACGATATAATTTTTACTTGTAAAAACTTATGTACATATATATTTTAAAAGAAAAATAATTTGATAAGTTTTACTTGTAAAAACTTGTTATGTATTGGGTGAGTGCAAAAGTTCTGCGGAGTTTGTGAGTAAAAGTCACACAGTGATTAGGCAAACAAAAATCTTTATTCAATCAATGATATATTCCCCATCGTTTTCTATAATCTTTTCCCAACGTTCTGGCAGCATACGGATGCCTCGATCATAAAAACTGCGCGGTTTAGATTCGAAGAACGAAGAGACGCCGCTTTTTAAGGCCTCCAAAGAGTCAAAGTTTTTTCCATTTAAATAATTTTGCAATGACCGGAACAAGTGATAGTCAGATGGTGCGATATCAGGAGAATACGGTGGATGTGTTAAGACATCCCATTTCAGGCTCTTCAGTTTACGCAGCGTCTTTTTCGAAACGTGTGGTCTGGCGTTGTCGTGATGAAAGACGACTCCCTTGCGATTTGACAAAATCGGACGTTTCTCTTTTATTTCTCGATTCAGATTGGTTAATTGGCGACAGTACTTGTCCGAATCAATCGTTTCGCCAGCGGGGAGAAGCTCGAAATAAATTATGCCCTTGCAATCCCACCAAACAGAGAGCATCACCTTCATCGGGTGCAAACTGGCCTTTGGCATTGCGTCACCATGCTCACCTGATTGTTTTCATGTCCGTTTGCGCTGAACATTGTTGTAGAGGACCCATTTCTCATCGCCCGTCACTAGTCGATCCAAAAACGACTCGTTATTGAGCCGCCCGAGTAAAGAAACGGCTGCAGAAATTCGCTTGATTTTGTTCTTCTCGGTCAGCAAATGGGGCACTCATATATCGAGCTTCAAATCGAATCCCATCTTTTTTAAACGCCGAAAAGCGGTTGATCGGTCAACGTAGTGCTGTAGCAACTTCTTCTGTTGAAATTCGCGGATTATTGAGCACTAAAGTACGCAAAACATCGTCATCAATGTCAGAAGGTCGACCAGAGCGTGGCTCGTCTTCAAGGTTAAATTCTCCGCGCCGAAATTTAGCAAACCATTTTTCCACACTTCGTTTAGCTGGTGCTTCATCCTGATAAACATCCTGAATGTTTTTTACGGCTGCGGCAACGTTTATTCCCTTCCGAAACTCGTAAAGCATAACATACCGTAAATGCACCTTATCGATACTCATTTTTAAAGTGATATTTCTCGAAGCAGTTTGTATGAAAACAAATGATTTTTTTTTTAATAACAGCTGAAGACGTCACCTTTCCAACGTTATATAATATGTAGATGGAAGTATTAATGACAACACTTTACGACGCTTATAACTCCATCTATTGAAACTCCGCACGAACTTTTGCACTCACCCAATACATAATATATATCTTAAAAAAAGGAAATAATTTCAATTTGAGATTTCTAAAAATATCAAGTATACAATAATCATATATATATGTTCGGTTCTTCAGTTGGCGCTACTGTTTTAATATATCACTTCTTTTGTACAATAGAATAGTGTTGTAGAGTTTTATTATAGTTTTATTATAAGTTTTACTTATAAAAACTTATGTTATGTACACATATATACCTTAAAAAAATAATTTGAATTTGAAATTTCTAAAAATAACACAATACGTGTTACGCTTGTACTTGGCGCCTTTTTTTAAAAAGGCGCCTTTTTTGTTTAAAAAGGTAAGTTTTATAAATATGAATTACATCGTCATAGTATAAACTCGTAATTATGTATGTATTCCAGATACAATTCATATGTATTGACAAAGGACCATTACAAAGAAGCTATAGCAACGTCTCCGATGTTCGCTTTAGATTGCGAAATGTGCAGGACAACCATAGGTGATCTGGAACTTACGAGAATTAGTATTGTGGATGAGAAACTAAATGTAAGTATAACATTTTAGGTATTTGCGCGTTGTGAAAAAATTTATACACATAAATATGTTTTAACTTTTATCATAGATTATTTATGACAGCCTAGTGAAACCAGATAATGAGATAACGAATTATCTGACTTGCTACAGCGGTATTACCAAAGAAATGTTGGAAGACGTTACGGTTAGATTAAGTGACGTTCAGTCTGTATTAAGAACTATACTTCCTCCGGATGCGATTCTCGTGGGACAAAGTTTGAACTCTGATCTCCACACATTGCAAATGATGCATCCTTATATCATTGACACTTCAGTGATATTCAACGTAACTGGTGATAGGTAATATCACAAACTATAAATATTACATATACCATTATGCATAATATATAATACAAAACAATTATGATTTGAGTAGATTCATAAACAGCTTTCATTTCTCTTCAGTTTTTTATATAATATTAATTTATATAATAATTTCTTATGCAATATTTTTTACAACAAAACAATATATATTCTGATATTTTAGATTTTAACAGTTTAGACATGTTTGACTTAGTTTCTGAGTTTGTATTGCGTCTATTGTGGATTTGTTTATAATATTTCGTAGATATTTCAATTCATTTCAGGGAGGGGAACAACCTGAAATTGTTGATCTTCCTGTGGGCTTCTCTTTTATATGTGTATGTTTGAGAATATGTATGTTTATATATGTGATGTTTGAGAATTTTCATATTTTCTTTTTAAGATTTTATCAATTATTTTTGTAACTTTTTATATGTGTGAAGAGAAGAAAGTTGTTCTCATTTAGACATTCTAACAAAACCAATACATAGCAAAATAGACAATTCAAAAATACCAACCATCATTCTTCCATACATACAAGGAGTCAGACAAGATCAGCAGAATCTTAAAAAACATAACATAAGCTATGTACAAACTTCCAATAAAAATCGAACAATTTCTCAATAACCTAAAGAACAAAATATTATTAAATGTATTAGAAATTAATAAAATTCCTTGCACATGGTAAAATTTGCATAGAAGGAAAAGTGAGATGGTTAATACACGTAAAGGATCAGCAATCTGCAGTCAGGCTGAAATATTTAACACAACTTGCATTATCAGAATATCGTGTAATAACATATGATACAATCTTATTTGATCAATTTTCAATTTTAACTAACAATTAAAACTAATGTCTACTTCTCTCGCAAATACAGGGAATTTATAAACAACCCGGTAACCTAAACAAAGAGCCACCTAAAATCAGTCTAGTGTGTGACTCCAGATTTTTAAAGAATCCATTACCATTCTGTTTTCTTACCTTTCCTCTCTCTTTAATAAACTAGTCCTTTTCTATCAACTAATCAATCAATATGTATTTAATTATTCTCAAAAATGCTCATATAAGAGAAAATCAACAATTTAACAGTTTCAAATTGTTCTTGAAAAAATGAATCGGGGTATTCATGAAACATCGAAAGAAATGGATGGCGGTATATATCCGGAAAACAAATCAAACTTAATATATATTTATCGATATTATAATTATTTATTTAAACGGTAACTTATTGATTTTTTTTCTACACGTGTTCAGAGAAAGAAATATTTGACGTTTTACTTAAGTAGAATATAATTTTAAATTTATAATAGTTTCTTATAATATCTTATAATAGTTTCACTGACATTTAACTAGGTATAGGAAAACAAAGCTGCGAATTTTGGCGCAGGAATTTCTCGGGGAAAGTATTCAAATGAATCCAACAGGACACTGTTCAGCAGAGGATTCAAAGGCTTCTATGAAATTGGTCCAGTTAAAATTAGCAAATAGCGTAAATTATGGGGATGCAGTATTGCTCGGTGATTGCAACATGGAAGTGTTAAAAATGAAAGTCAATACAGAGACGATATCACAAAGAATGTTGCAGAAGTTGGAAGCTAAAAAATATGCTATGTCGATATTTAGTCATTTAACAAAGGACAAAACCACTGCCGCCATCGTGGGCAAGGAGGAAGTATTATCGGAATATGCCAAATATTTAGAGAGTTCCTCCTTGAATGTTATGAATGATGAAAATTTTACTAAAGACGATAAAGTAAGTATGCACTTCTGAACACAATAAATATTGCTTTTGACGGATTAACAAGATATTAACACATGTTAAGATTATTAGCTTGAACATTCGAAAAATTTTAGCCATTGCATATTGTTATTAAAAAATTATTAACGAACGCAGACTGAAAAACGTAATAATTAACTTTATTTATTTATAATATAAATAGTAATATAATCTGTTCTAATTGCATGACTCTATATATTGTTTTTACCTACAGGAAATTCCGCTAATGCATTCTTATTACTTAAACATAGTGGTATCGAAAATTTCTAACCAGACATATTATGTCTGAATATTCCTGCTTCATGACTGTTCAGTAAATCGGCAACAATGCTCTAAACTGCTTGTCACCATTTGACGACTTTACATCTAATGTTTGTACAACGCAAAGTTGCAGACAATGTTGATACTTAAAATGTTTATTAGATATTTTTAATAAGAGAAAATATACGTAGAATAATAATCTGCCGGGAATTTAAAAAGTCATGTAAAAATAAATTTAATATAAAAATAGATTAAGATGGATATAAGTAATGACAGGCTAATATAAAATTAAACTTTAAAATGAAGACATAGATATATCGATTATTAACTTGCCATTATTTATCTTTTAACCTTCTTATTTTACATTAAATTTATTTTTACATGGCAATTTTCAGATAGATAGATCGTTTGATAGATTGTTCTGAGTATTGCTTCTTTTTATTGGAAATATGTAATACATATTTGAAGCAATTTATCGACAACACCTGTATCTTTCATATTATACAAGTTAAACATAAAGCCATTAAACTAATACATGTGATAACAGATTGGCAGCTTTGGAACACCGATTTACATTGCCAATTTATCGAGTATAATTATAAAGCATGAATATTTAAATATGATACCCGTGATTTGGTTGGAAATTTTTGATATCATATATCTATATCATATATCATATCTATATTCAGGTGAAAAAAAATATATATGTATATATATATATATATCTCAAGAGACACGGTAGTGTCTCGCGCCAAGTGCTCGCGAGAGCGAAGCGATACGCACGGGCCGTGAGACCGGCCGTGTCTCTACGCGAAGCACTTAGTTGATCCGAGGTAAGATTATCGTACCGCTCAAATGACTAATCTGATCGAGTTCTAAGTGAGCTCAATCGATTCCTTAGGGTCGATTTACATAATAAAACTGTCTTTATTTTTTTCCTACGTGCACTATAAGTCGAGAATTTTTAATATTAAAGTCAGAATCGCTAACTTTTCACGATTAAGAAACGTCGTCCAAAAAATGTCCAGTCGCATACCTTTCTCTATTAAATGGCGCTACAGGCAGTGATGCCAGACAGATAGCAATGCGGCTTTGCAAGCAGCTGTTTATATGATAAATGATGACATATACAGGTTAAGTTCCCCTTGGACGCTTTCGTATTGATTCGTATTGACAAAATATTTGTCTATCATTATTATTTATTCAAGAGACACGATAGTGTCCCAAGTGCACACAGGAGCGAAGCGGTTTTATATGTGAGATACTCAGATCCATTTTTTGACTTAGATACGCATTAATTAATACTTATCATCTGAAACTTGTCTCATTATAAAATACTGAGATGATTATTTAAAATTTGATTTAAATAAATGTAAATATCACATTATGGCTGCGTTCCGATATTCACTGTCAGCACTAAAAATCTATAGTATACGTGACGCAAACTATGTATTTTCAGTACTGGCAGTGAATATCGGAACGCAGCCTATGTATCATTTAACTGAAACATTTGAATCAAACTTTGAATAATCATCTGAATATTTTATAATGAGACAAGTTTCAGATGACAAATATTAATTAATGCATACCTAAGTCAAATGAGATCTAAGTATCTTACACTTGATGTAGGTAACAAATATAACTGAATTCTTTATGTTAAACTTAAGAATATATGTAGAATATATGTGCATGAGATACGTATCATCCAACTGACAAGAAAAAGATCTTTAAAACTTGATGAAAATGTTAGCAATTCAGTACTTTTTATAATAATTAATTACTGCTTTAATTACCAGAGTGGTATCAAATAGTTTTTGAGTACTGTTCAGTTACTGTTACAGTTGCACTTAAAGTGATTAATATCCATAGTAAATATTTGCTGAAAAAAGAAAGCTTTTATCCTTCTAATGTAACAGTACTACGCAGTGTGTATTCATTGTTTATTGAAAAACTTGCTATCACTATTATTAATTCTACAAAAACTTCTACAAAAAAAATTCTACAAAAAAATAGTATAATATAATTAAAACTTTTATAGTTATAAATGCATGTAGAATACAAATATTTGAGGTAAGCGATATCAACCTGTCAAGAATAAGATCTTCAAAACTTGCTATCACCACTCACCACTATTAATTCTGCAAGAACTACTTGTCACCACTCTGATAATTTGAGGAGTATTATAGGAAGTATTGATATCGATGAGATTTTTATCAAGTTTTGAAGATCCTATTCTTGATAGGTTAATGTCGCTTACTTTGTACATGTGTATTCTATGTGCATTTACAAGGTAATCATAAGTTTTAATTATATTATACTATTAATAAAAAATGTGGTTTACTTGTAAAACATGTAGAATACATGTGCAAGAGGTAAGCGACATTGAATTATCAAGAAAAGGATCTTCAAAACTTGGGTTAAACGTTACCAACTCAGTACTATTTTAATAATTTAAATAATGTAAAAACCACATGTTACCACTCTGGTAATTTAAGCAATAATGAATCTACAGGAGGTTGTCAATTAATGTCGCAAAAAAATTGTTATGGTCAAAACAAAAAAGGAAAGAAAGCACAACTTAACATAGGGGATCTGTAACATAGGGGATTAAAATAACGCTGTAACATAGACAACTAAAATTTATTGCAGTCTTATATCGTCTCTTAAATGCAATATCACAAGACAGAGTGTCTACAGGAAGTTGTCAACGCCGCAAAAAAAATTTATATTATTCGATTGATTAAATCCTATTTTAAATACCATCGAAAGTATGATTACCACCTAAGCAAAATACAATTTTTTTTCTTTCATGTTCCGTTTTCTGTCGAAGCTTAATAATCATTGTATTTTCGATGGTGTTTAAAGTAAGATCTATATATACAATAGGAAACCTATACATACAACAGAAAACGGAACATAAAAGAAAAAAAATTATATTTTTTTAAGTGGTAATCATATTTTCGATCAGTGTTCCGATATACAGGGTGCACGATTTATCTGAGGACATTGAAATATCTCGAGAACTATGCATTGGATAAAAAAAAGTGGTTAATGAAAGTTGTTAGTCTCGAAGGGGGACATCCAATGATACCAAACTCGACCTCCCACCCCACCTCCTGGGGGTAGGGGTTGGGGGCAACTTTGAAATCTTAAATGGAAACCCCCATTTTTTATTGCAGATACGGATTCTACGCCACAAAATACGTAAATTTTGTCCGAAACTTTTTTTTTATTCGTGATAGATGGCGCTGTAATCGCAAAAAATTATATTTTCCGCAATTCTCCAGAAATGATCATTGAATTGAGAAATAAAAAATACCTGTTCAATATTTTTAAAGAACAAAAGTTATTCCCCCCCCATCCTCTCGGGGTAGGGTGGGTGATAACGTTCAAATCTCAAATGGGGACCCACATTTTTCATTGCAGAATTAGATTGTACGTGAAATTTTTATTAAAACAATTTTTTTCATTCGTGATAGCGTTGAATTTTTCCGAGAAACTACTTTTAGCGTTACACAGGAACAACGACGAGGACGTAGTAGTTTTATGTTCCCTTCGGGTTCTTTTTTAATGTGAGTCCCCTTGCCTCTCACAGATCGGGGTGCTTTTTTAATGTGAGTCCCCTTGCCTCTCACTGTTCAATTAATTAGAGTAAGTGTTCGAAATTTTTACCTTCAACTTCAATACACTTATTGATCCTTTTTTCAAATGACTGTACACAGGATAGAAGCATATCGTATGGTAGAACGTATATCAGCGCAAGCGTTTCTTATGCGTTCTACCATGTTTTCACGAGTTGTTGGCACTTGTTGATAAATTTTATCTTTTGGGTAACCCCACAGAAAGAAATCCGGCGTTCTTTAAAATGTTCTTTAAAAATGTTCTTTATGTATGTTCTTTAAAAATATTGAACATCTCTATGTTCTTTAAAAATATTGAACAGGTATTTTTTATTTCTCAATCCAATGATCATTTCTGGAGAATTGCGGAAAATATAATTTTTTGCGATTACAGCGCCATCTATCACGAATAAAAAAAAAGTTTCGGACAAAATTTACGTATTTTGTGGCGTAGAATCCGTATCTGCAATAAAAAATGGGGGTTTCCATTTAAGATTTCAAAGTTGCCCCCAACCCCCACCCCCAGGGGGTGGAGTGGGAGGTCGAATTTGGTATCATTGAATGTCCCCCTTCGAGACTAACAACTTTCATTAACCACTTTTTTTTATCCAATGCATAGTTCTCGAGATATTTCAATGTCTTTAGATAAATCGTGCACCTTGTATTAGTAGAAAGGCTGCACGCGTATGCGCGATAAATCTCTATTCGAAAGAGAGAGACAGAGAGTCTCTGTCTCTTTCTTTCGAATAGAGATTGTCGCGCATGCGCGTGCAGCCTCTCCAACATCGGAACACTGTTTTCAATGGCTGCGTTCAGCAGAACAAAGTGATCAGTGAGCGCTTAGTAATTCTCGCTCCTGATTGATAAATACTTCTGGGTCTATGAAGAATCTAAAAGAATGTTCCAATCACAGACAATAATCACTAAGCGCTCACTGATCATTTTGTTCTACTGAACGCAGCCAATGATTAATTGACAACCTCATGTAGACATTTTGACTTGTGATGTTTGAAATTGAATATTTGAATTCACTTGTTTATACTTTCTTGTTATATATGTGAGTCCTATTCTAAACACCATCTAAAGTATAATGATTATTGAGTCTTGACAGTTTGTCTGTCATCAATTACAATTACAAAAAAACACGCGCTAAATACATATGAGAGCGAAACGATTTTATATGTGAGATACTTAGATCCATTTTTTTTACTTAGGTACGCATCAGTTAATATTTGTCAACTGAAACGTGTCCAATTATTTATAAAATACTCAGATAATTATTTAAAGTTTGATTTAAATGTTTGAGTTAAATGATACATATGTGACATCCATATATTTGTAACAGCGCTTTGATTGAAGAACCGAGTTAACCAATCAAATCGTTCCACTGGGACAAGTGCGTTGTGCATTGTGCGTTGTGTCGTCCCAATGGACTATATTCATAGCCCGGTCTTATATTTAAGGTCGTCTTAAGTTCACGTTCATTCATTACTCAAAAACTACTTGTTACCACTCTGGTAATTTAAGTAATAATGAATTATTATAAAAAGTACTGAATTGGTAACGTTTTCATCAAGTTTTGAAGATTCTTTTCTTGACAGTTCGATGATGCGTATTTCATGCATATGTATTCTTAAGTTCAACACAAAAGGTTCAGTTATATTTATTATTATTATTATCCAAGAAATATAACTCTGTTATTGTTATCGTTGTATTAAAGTGATTAATATCTGTATTAAAAAATTACAGACAAAAATTACTTTTAACCTTCTTGTATGTATTGAATGTATTGAATATAACAGCGCTACAAAATGGTCACTCATTGTTTATTGAAAAACTTGCTATCGCCATTACTAATTCTATAAAAACTACTCGTTATCACTCGTTATCACTCGTTATCATGATAATTTAAAGAATAATGAATTATTATAGAAAATACTGAGTTGGTATTGTTTTTATCAAGTTTTGAAGATCATTATCTTGACAGATCCATGTCAACTCAGTGTTTTCTATAATAATTCATTACTCTTTAAATTGTCAAAGTCATAACGAGTAGTTTTTGTAAAATTAGTAATGGTGATAGCAAATTTTTCAATGAACAATGAGTGACCACTGCGTAGTTAGTGCTGTTTATGTTAGAAGATAAATAATTTTTTGTCTGTAATTTTTTAGTACAGATGTTAATCACTTTAAATGCAACGATAACAGTAACAGAGTTATATTTCTTGATTAAAAGTAACAAATATAACTGAACCTTTTGTGTTGAACTTGAGAACTCTATTATATACTCTAATATATAGAATACATGTGCATAAGATAAGTGACATTGAACTGTCAAGAAAAGGATCTTCAATATTTGATGAAAATGTTACCAATTCAGTACTATTTATAATAATTCAAATGTGTGTAAAAAAAGATGTAAAATCCAAGCAAAATTACTTTAAAAAAAAAAAGAAAAAAAGCGCCAAGTACACGCGTTCCAGCGTTTGTTACGCAAATATAGATTTTAAAAAATGTTATAAAAAAATAAGGACCAAGAAAATAATATGGGATGTTATATTTTAACTTCCCAAAAATTATTTCATTGCATGGAAAAAAATATTCAGGAGAAATTATTAATGCAAGTTTGTACGAAAATGTTACTTTTTAATCTTTTAAAAAAAAAAGTAATGAAATCATAAAGTTACGCCAACTGATAATGCGAAAATATGTTGTACAAGACATGAAAAACGAAACAACGAAAGCAAATGAAACAATAAAACAAAATAATAAAACAATGAAAAATAAAATTAAGATTTAGACAAAAACACTTGGTGTACCCAGGATGCATTAAAACAAAAGTTGTAATAGATTATACATTTCAATCTTCTAATAATTGCGTTGGTACATTTTATAATTATATAAGATAATTGTAATTTTATAATTATAAGATAATAATTTTTATTATATCATCTTTTTCTACCAATTAATTTGAACAACTTTTGTATGAAACCTTTTTTATTTGCCTAATATTTTTGGAAATATTTAAGGAAATCTTGGTGACTTTTTCAACATTTAATTTATATCTTGCTGTTTGTCGAAAGAAAAAGTGATATTAGACATTTTTATTCTATTTGGTCTCAAGAATATATTACATATATATATGATTATTGTATACTTAATTAATACATAACATAAGTTTTTACAAGTAAAATTTATATAAAACTTACCTCTTTAAACAAAAAGGTAAAAAATGGTGCCAAGTACAAGCGCAACATATATTGTGTTATTTTTATAAATTTCAAACTCAAATTATTTTTTTAAGATATATATGTACATAACATAAGTTTTTACAAGTAAAACTTATAACTATAATAAAACTCTACAACACTATTCTACTGTACAAAAGAAGTGATATGTTAGAACAATAGCACCAACTGAAAAACCTAACATATACAGGGTGGGGAGTTATAAGTTTACAACCCGAAATGTGAAAGTAAATTGGGTTAAGATAAACATAAAAGTCCCATATCGTTTTGCGAGATTCGCAATAATTATCGAGTTATTAATGACAGAAATCTGAGGAATGGGAGCGCGCCGATAAAGATGATTGGAGAAGCGTTGCAGCTATTCAGGCTACAGCGCGGCCCACTCGACCTAGCAACTGTTGGCGGCGTGCGGCGAGACGTAGGTCCGGCAAGATAAAACAACGAATAGCAGCGCATTGTCTTTCCCCTCGCCGCGCACCGGCAACAGTTGTTGGATCAACTGGGCCGCGCTGCGGCCTAAGCAGCTGCAATGCTTCTCCAATCATCTATGCCAGCGCGCTCCCACTCCTCAGATTTCTATCATTAATAACTCGATAATTATTGCGAATCTCGCAAAACGGTATGGAACTTTTATGTTTGTCTTAATCCAATCTACCTTCACACTTCTGGTTGTAATCTTATAACCCTTCACCCTGTATATATGATTACTGTATACTTAATATTTTTAGAAATCTGAAATTCAAATTATTTCCTTCTTTAAGATATAAATTATGTACATAACATAAGTTTTTACAAGTAAAACTTATCAAATTATTTTTCTTTTAAGATATATATGTACATAATCTTTTAAAAGTAAAAATTATATCGTGTTATAAAAATTTAACACGTTTATTAATAGTGTCCAATATTTAAAAAAAAATTTTTAAAGGTTATTATTCAAGAAAAACCTAGCTACAAAAAATGTCCATAACATAAATTTTTACAAGTAAAATTTATCATTATTATTTATCATTATTTTATTATTATTATTATTTATCATTATTAGAACACTGAGTTATATGGTTATTTTACTTGCTATTATAACAAATTAATTAACATAATGCAATAAAAAATATTTAATACAAAAAATCTTGGCGCGGCTGCACCAAAAACTATATTGAATTAAAACTTGTTTAATGCATACATGACAACATTTTTATTATAATAAAATGTACTTGTAAATTCTCTCTATACATATACGGTGTAATGTTTTATTTAAGTTTATATAGTATTATAATAAATTATAAACCTTCACTATAGATTATACATATCGAATGTGTATATATTCTACATATTTTGATACTTTTTTATTCAAAGATGTTATTCTTATTATAATTGACGAAATGTTAATGATATCTAATTTGACTTTTATGTACATATATCTTCGATATAGTTTTTGGTGCAGCTGCGCCAAGATTTTTTGTATTAAATATTTTTTATTGCATTGTTATGTTAATTAATTTGTTATAATAACTAGTAAAATAACCATATAACTCAGTGTTCTAATAAATAATGATAAATTTTACTTGTAAAAATTTATGTTATGGACATTTTTTTGTAGCTAGGTTTTTCTTGAATAACAATAACCTTTAAAAAGATATTTTTTTTAAATATTGGACATTATTAATAAACGTGTTAAACTTTTATAACACGATATAATTTTTACTTTTAAAAGATTATGTACATATATATCTTAAAAGAAAAATAATTTGATAAGTTTTACTTGTAAAAACTTATGTTATGTACATAATATATATCTTAAAGAAGGAAATAATTTGAATTTCAGGTTTCTAAAAATATTAAATATACAATAATCATATATATGTTAGGTTTCTCAGTTGGTGCTACTGTTCTAATATATCACTTCTTTTGTACAGTATTTCTTTTGTACAGTAGAATAGTGTTGTAGAGTTTTATTATAGTTATAAGTTTTTTTTGTAAAAACTTATGTTATGTACACGTATATACCTTAAAAAAATAATTTGAGTTTGAAATTTATAAAAATAACAATATATGTTGCGCTTGTACTTGGCGCCTTTTTTTTACCTTTTTGTTTAAAGAGATAAGTTTTATATAAATTTTACTTGTAAAAACTTTTGTATTAATTAAGTATACAATAATCATATATATATGTTCGGTTTCTCAGTTGGCGCTATTGTTTTAATATATCACTTTTGTACAATAGAATAGTATTGTAGAGTTTTATTATAGTTTTATTATAAGTTTTACTTGTAAAAACTTCTGTTATGTACACATATATACCTTAAAAAAATAATTTGAATTTGAAATTTATAAAAATGACACAATACGTGTTGCGCTTGTACTTGGCACCTTTTTTTACCTTTTTGTTTAAAAAGGTAAGTTTTACATAAATTTTACTTATAAAAACTTATGTTATAAGTTTTACTTGTAAAAACTTATGTACACATATATACCTTAAAAAAATAATTTGAATTTCAAATTTCTAAAAATAACATAATACGTATTGCGCTGATACTTGGCGCCTTTTTTTACCTTTTTGTTTAAAAAGCTAAGTTTTGAAAAATTTTATATGTAAAACTTATGTTACGTACATTTTTTGTCGTTAGGTTTTTCTTGAATAATAATAACGTTTAAAAAGATATCTTTTTATTGATTTTTCGATGTCGCGGCCCATCATATGGTCTGCTCAGCATCAGCTGACCGGCAATCAAATGACGGGCGACATAATATACATACCGTGCTTAACAATATTCTCACATTATTATCTTTAGACATTCCCTCTCTTACTTTCCCCCGTCACTCTCTCATCTTCTCCTCTCTCTCTCTCTGTCTCTCTTCCCTCCTAATAATAACCTTTACAAAGATATTTTTTTAAATATTGGATACTATTAATAAACATGTTAAATTTTTGCCATGAAAAGAATACAAACATTTGTAGCACCTGTGGGCCAGTGTTTTTTTTACTTATTCGCATATCATCAGTTTCAACCCAATCAGATTTACCTTCTCTATATATACTTGTGTAATGACCGCTTACAATGCACGATCCATGATGAAATATGGCATTCATTACTTTATACAATTGTCCTGCTACTGATACTTTAGTTGTTGGGACAGCACGCAGAGTAAATTTATTTATTTTCATAACTTTACCATATTCTGGTGAAAATAATGGGAAATGAATGATAAGTATTTGTCTTGCCATTGTTACTTCACTTTTAAATAACATGTCGTTTCCTGTTTTTTATATGATTCCTTATACAAGTCACACCAGTGCAGAAAATTAATCTTTAATAAATCGTTAAGATCATAACTCTTTTTTTGTAAATTAACGATAGGAATTGATATAAAAATATTACTCGATGTAACTATATTTGTATCACAACTTTTGCATCTTGTAGTGGAAGTTACTTGATGCTCGACTAAACTCTTTATATATTCACATTTGTCACACAGAGCTTGAAGAAATTCCGATGCATCATATTTTACAGTATTCAAAAAGTTCTGTCCTATATATTGTCGTATTCCATACGTATTTAAGTCATGCATTCCATTTTCATATCGATATAGTAATACAGTTAAAACATTAATTTTATCACAATTAAATATTTTTTTTCTACAGATACTGAAATGCAAAAGACATTGCTATACTGAATTTGCGTAGGATGAAACTTTATCTGTATTTTGGAAACCTCGTATAACCCAAGCGATATTTTTACGAACATTTACATGAGATTCTTGCATGAAAGCAATTACTTTTGATAACGTCCATGGGCTATCATTTACTTTACGAATTTTTTGTTTTGAAACAGAAATCATTTCAGCCTCGGGCTTATATATTTGTTTTAACCTGTTATATTCAATAATAGCTTTTTCACTAGCTTTTACACGTGAAGGATCGTAATTAATTAAATGCAGTCCTTTTAATGATGTTAGTCGTGACAGTGCGACGTAAATTTGACCAGGACTAAATACAGAATTACCTATATCCATAATAGCATTTTGCAAACTTAATCCCTGGCTTTTATGATTGGTGATTCCATAACTCAAACATAATGGAAATTGTTTCCTAACAACATACACTTTTTCCATTGCGTGAAATTTGACACTAACTTTCTCAATTAAAAATTCTTTATCTGACGGCAAAAGGTTTATTTTTTCTGTTTGCTCTGTTGATATATTCTTAACAACGGAAATCACTAGCTATTGTACCGTTTACGAGACCTAAGCTAGCATCAATATTACGTCTTATCATAACTTTCGCCCCAATATTAATAATAATTTTTTTCGAGAGTTCTAGAATTATCGTCTTCATGTTTTGATAGTATGTTAACAATGTTTCTTTTCTACAAAATGACTACAATCCATTTTATCCTCTACAACTAATATTATTTCTTTGGCAATCAAGTCGTTTTAGCATTGCCGCATTAAGAATATCATACATGTGACAAGTAGGCAGTAGACATACGGTATCCGATGGCAAATCAGTAATAAAATTGCATTCGTTCAATCTAGGTTTCATAGTAATATTTTCAAACTTTATTTTTTTCCTTTCAAGCATTTCACAATCAGATTGAATTACTAGATCAATACGAATTCTTGATAATATCTCACGATATAAGTTATCTTCTTGCTGTCGCATATTAATTGTCAATTCATAATCAAACAATATCCATAAGTTAGTAGCTTCTAAAGAACCAAGATATTTATTAACTTTTTCTTTTGATAATTGCATAAAAGTAGGATTATCGTTTAGTAGGAGGTAATTGTAGCAAATCTCCAAATAGAAGAATACACAGTCTGTCCCAGATCCAATGAGACTGGTCTAAAAAAAAAATACAAAGCGTTTATTATTTTGATTTTTTATTCTTGTTTATTCAAAATAGTCTCCTTCTGAGTCAATACAGCGCTGGAAACGTTCAACAAATTTTTCGAAACATTTTTTATACTCATCGGCTGGAATGGCCTTTAGTATGGCGGTCGAAGTCTTTTAGATGACCGGGATGGTATCGAAACAATTTCCTTTCATCGCCAATTTCAGTTTGGGAAATAGCCAGAAGTCGCACGGAGCCAAACCAGGTGAATACGGTGGATGATCGATAACAATGATGCCTTTTTTTGGTCAAGAATTCACGTACCATGATGGTTTTGTGCAATGGTGCATTATCGTGCAACCTTCCGTTTGCCCAAATCTTCAGTCAAAATTCGATAGACTGTGCTTTTCGGTATCCCAGTTTCCTCTTCGATGAGTCTCGCAGACACACAGCGGTCGCTTCGAAGAATTTCTTTGACTTTCTCGATGTTTTCTTCATTGCGAGTGGTTTTTGGCGGCGGTGCTCGGTCATCGTCTACAAGGTCCTCACGACCATCACGGAATCGGCTAAATCAACGGAAAACCTGTGCACGGGACATGCATTCATCCCCGTACACATTTTTTAGCGTTTCGTACGTTTCTGCACCACTTTTACCCAATTTAAAAGTTGGTTTTTCGACCGACGTACACAAAGTGACTTTACATAAAATGTCAAACCACAGTGAAATATCAACCGAATTCGCTCAAATTTTGAGATTAAGTAGATGAAGGGTAGAACATTCACCTACCATCATTCACTCATAGATGTCGCTGCGCTAAGAACTTTGATGGAACCAGTCTCATCGTATCTGGGACAGACTGTGTATGTTTTTGACCAAACCAACCGTCATTAGAATCAAGAGTGTCAAATATTTGAGACAATCGAAGACGCATGTACATAAAAATCAAATTAGATATCATTGACACTTCGTCAATTATAATAAGAAGAACATCTTTGAGTTCTGTTCGTAAAACTTGTATAATGGGATCAGATAGTGGTTTATATTTTGGAGTAAATCCATGTTCAACGAGCAATTGAAGTAGTCTATGAACTGTTAAACCGTCTATATTAAACACTGCAATACCAGTAGAAGCTGCTATAGCTGTATCTTTGTTGAAATTTTTCTTTATCCAGCATTTAATAGTTCTTGTTAAGAAACTTTTTCCAGTACCTCTTTCTTCGCTAACATACAATCGTAATGTAGATTCATCTGATCTTATAGTGTTAATGATTTTATCTAATACTCTTTTTTGATCTATATTTAATTTTGCTATCATATCAGACACATCGAGATCTTTACCTATTTCACTAAGATATTTAAAATCTTGCATTACTTCACCAGCTTCTATGTTTTGAATACCTATTAGATTTTCTGGATCATCTTGAGATATATCTTGTTTTCGTAATTCATCGTCCAAATATTTCAGAACTAATTGTTCTGCAGCTTCAAACGCTTTTTGCAATTCTTCTGTTTTATCATGATATTTTAATGCTTCTACGAGATGCAATTTTACTTTGTGGAAGGATGCTGCATAAGTATCACATCCATTTCTAAGTTCATCTAAGTTTCTCCATGGCTTAAACATGAGTAATAATGCAAAGAAATAATTTTCCGGTTGTATATTTATGATATCTGTAATGATTAATGAGATGCGCACGTTGACGCCGTTTCAAATAACCACTAGCTATTCTGTAATATTCGACAAACTTATTTTTTGGTTTAATCTTTGATTTCATACCACCGTGCAAACTCGTAAAGAGACACATTTTCTAATTCTTTCGGTCTAGATGGATAATGATTATCTATCAATGACGGATAAAACATGTCCGTAGATTCCTTTCCCAATTGTTCAATCTCTTTGCGACTTTTTAATTTTCTATCGTATTTGATTACAGTCTAACCATCTAATAGTCGTATTTCGGTCAGTTCCATATAGAGGAATACCTAATAATGTATCAGCAGCTTCGAGAGCTCCACATTCCCTATTATGCATAAATCGCAAGCCAATATTCCAAAGATAACTTGTCAATGATTGGTTTTTATTATTCTTGCTATCGATAGATTCAGATAATTCACATTTTCCAGCTTTATTTATATTAATAATGTACCACTTAATAATGTACCACGTAAGCAATATTGATTTATCACCAATAAATTGTATATCCATATTTCCTTGCCAAGCAGTAAGAAAAACAGGATTATAATCATTTATATTAACTTCATTTTCTCTCCGAGGAAGATCATACACTACTACTATGTTTTAATTGTTTTCTTCCTGCTATCGAATTTACGATATCTCTTATGGTCAATGCTTCAGTGACAGAACGAGGAAATCCAAAACGACATCTATGAACTTTTACGTCCTACCTTCTTAGACCGGAGACAATAGTCATTATGTTTGTGTGCCTGATGCGTATTGACGCGTCTATACCAGTGCTGGGAATTAAGTGAGCAGCGCGGGCCGATTTCAGAGGCAACGCATGCATTTTTCCCACTACCTCTCGAAGCGCAGCGGCCGAACCGCCGATCGCGCGTGAGACGCTCTGCCTCATGAACGATCTTATATACGATATAAGATGGGATCGCACCCTCCGTCAAACCAAAAATAAAATATTTATTTATCCTTAAAAAATAATTCTTACTCTCATTAATGATGAAATATTATGCTTTTATTTCTAATATAATAAATTCCTTTTAATAATAATATAGTGATAACAATAATTAAGAATATAATTATTAAAGTTTTGTTAATAGATTTCCACATCACTCAAGGTATTATTGTTGATGCGTTTTTTTTTTAATGGTTTCGCCAGTAGGCCTACTTCACTAAAAATTAATGAAGATGAAATACATGGCTCAGCAGGAAAGCGAAATGTTACATTGTGAGGAATATAAAAACGAAAGAGGAAAAATAAGTACAGAGCGCAAAATGGCCAATTTTTATAGAAATATTAATTGGATTTTCTTGCTCGTTTATATGTCGATTTTACTAGGGATGATATATCCACAGATTTTGGAAGAGGTAGTACGCATCAACGAAGATAGTGATGCATCTCTGAAAGATGAATGTTTGTCTGTTTTTATGATTTTCATTTTGGAAAAAGAACATTTGCATAAATATGTGGACCCAAGCATAGAAAAAATTCGAACATTGAAATTTCTAAGATGTGGATAACATGATGCGTCTAAAATTTTAAAAAATCCGATACCCTTTTCCTGCCGTGTTTTTAGCGAAAAATCATATTGCAAATTGCACAATTCTGCCTGAAGATGTAAACTTTGTTCCTCGATTTGCACAGTGAGAGGATTCTCAAAGAGTATTAAATCTTTTCTTAACACGTTGACTGCCACGGAATTTTTCACGATTCCGGTCTAAAAAGTCAATTTGATTTAAGCATGTTATATTATTAAAAACTTTAATAATAGTACATAGTAATAATCAAAAAGCTTAAAAATGTTTTTTTTTAAACATTTTTTATTCTCTTTCCTGAGGCCATCTATTCATATTTACACTGTTATGCTACGAGTTTCCTCGTAGCTGTACAAATATGGCAAGTAATAAAGGGACGAGATAACTCGTAGTTAGGCGTCCTGGGCAAGTAAACAACCTACGAGATATCTCGTAGTTGGCAGTCAACGTGTTAAAATTTCGAAATCACTGAAACGCATATCAAACTGATTTATTAAAGAGTCAATAACATTACATTGTTTAACGAAATTACAATTTGTATTGTATTTTTCAAAGAGAATCTGGCAAGAAGGAAAAAAGTTAAGAACATTATTTGGTAACTGATTTTTAAAAAGTACTAGTTTCCTGTGAAAGGAATTGACATGACTAACTACCTGCGAAATAGTTTGGTTGATCTTTTGCAGCTTTAAATTTAAAATATTTAAATAGTTTCTCTGTTTGGGTCCACATATTTATGCGAATGTTCTTTTTCCAAAATGAAAATCATAAAAACAGGCAAACGTTCATCTTTGAGAGATGCATCACTATCTTCGTTGATGCGTACTACTTCTTCCAAAATCTCTGTGGATATATCATCCCTATTAGAACCGACGATATATATGTATATATTTTATGTGAAACGAAAATAGTTTCTAATATATTGGCTGCCCCGGTCCTCTACGTCCGCGACGATGAACCCATGTAGCCCTGCTGTGGCCGGCACTTGCGCCCCTTGTGCGTACTTTATCATCTGTAATATAATAATAAATAAATAATATATTTATAATATATACATACATATACAGAGTGTCTCAGAACTTTGGGATACGGGCTCCGTAGGGATATAAAGCTAAGTGAGAGGAACAAAAAAGTCCTGTGCCATAATGTAAAAATCGTAATAGTTTTTTAATTATAACAGCGTAAAGTTTGACATTTTTCACGCCCAGCGCGGCCTATAGACGCTCCGCGGCAAGCTGTGTGCGTAGGAGTTGAGCGATAACACGGCTCGCGCTGACCGTCGCGCGGCGTCAAAGTACCAAGACGTCATCGCGACAGTCAGCGCGAGACGCGTTATCGCTCAGCCCCTATGCACACAGCTTGCCGCGGAGCGTCTATAGGCCGCGTGGAAAACGCGTAGAAAACGCCAAACTTTACGCGGTTATTACTAAAAAACTATTACGATTTTCACATTATGGTACAGGACTTTCTTGTTCTTCTCACTTAGCTCTATGTCCTTACGGAGCTCGTGTCCCAAAGTTCTGAGATACTCTGTATATATATACATTCATACATATGTATATATGTATATACGTACAAACGTACATACATAATATATTAAATATAATCGAAACTTAATGTATAAATTAATTAATTAGTACGACTACTCATTTGAAGAATCATCTGTTTTCTCCATCAACAGCTTTACTTGCTGCTCCATCTTTTCTAATTTTTCTTTCAATTCCCTTGTTCTCATTTTTTAATTGACATATTTCTGTGCCCACCACAATTTCCTCCAACTCCTCCTCATCCTGCACCATTATACTATCATTCTTTGCCATTGCTGAAATTATATATAATATACATTATATTATATTGTCTTATATTATGTAACATTATTATTTTATATATACGTCACGTACATACTCCATATCACATACATACACCATTAATGTGTAAATGTCATTAATTTTTATACTTATAAATTATTTTCACCTAATTCGCCTATTACCTGCACCACTTGCGTTATAAATTGTATGAAGCGGTCCTTATAATTGAAGGGCGATCACCCTGGACGACGAGTCAATAAACACCGGTATTGATTTTTCGATGGCATAGCTCATCACATCGTCTGCTCAGCATCAGCTGACCGGTAATCAAATGACGTACGTCATAACATACCATGACGTATACCAACAGTATTCTCACCTTTTTATGCCTCTCTCTTTCTCCTCTCTCGCCCGTTCTCTCTCTCGCCTGTTCCCTCTCTCTCTCTCTCTCTCCCTCTCCCCCCCTCTCTCTCCCGTTCTCTCTCTCTCTCTCTCTCTCTCTCTCTCTCTCTCTCTCTCTCTCTCTCTCTCTCTCTCTCTCCTCTCTCTCTCTCTCTCTCTCCTCTCTCTCGCACATTTTCTCCTATACTATATTCTAGCATATCTCTTACTTACTCACTCGCATTCGCTGCTGTCTGTTTCTTCAGCGCTCTCGTAGCGCCCCTGGTGTCGGAAAAACGAGATGCATTCATATCCCCACTCCTATGCGTCCGACGTTTCTTACTTACTTTCTTACTGAATCGAAATTTTCTGTAATTCGGACTTTATCTTAACACATTGAGCGCCGGCCCCGCGAAAATGCGGGATTCCGAGTCTGTCGCTTGAGCGCCAGCCCCGCGAAAACGCGGGATTCTGAGTCTATCGCTTGTACTTGTTCCTACATCTCGCACACCAAAATTTGATCACCCTCAGAGACTTTGGGGTAATATGAAAAAACAAAGTTACCAGAATTGTTGGATCAGGGAAAACAAACCGATATGTACGACGTCCGTGTAAAGTTTGCTTTGCTAGTAAAAAAAAAGCGAGAGTAGCTTTATGTGTGCTGAATGCTTAGTACCCTTACATCTTGGACAATGTTTCGAGAAATACCATACTTGCCTTAAATATTAATATTTTTGTTTTCTGTTTGTGTTATATATATGTAATAATCTACCATGAAATAAAAAACTATTTTTTTCTATAATTATAAATATAAAATTAATTATAAATATAAATTAAAAATTTCGATTTTGTTTCTATTTTTCATTTCCGTTAAATTGTATATGACGAATATGCAATTAAAATATACTATTTTACGAAAATGTATATTTTAAATATTTTTTTTTGGCTATTCATTGATCAGAAACAGCGAATGAGGCCGGCGTTTGGGCTTTAAGTGGCCGATACGTTGCCGGCGTTCAGGCTTTAAATGTCTCTTAGGTCGCCGGCGCTCAATGTGTTAAAATACTTTCACTTAGAGACAACGTATACAAAAATCATGAACATTTTGCTTCCTATTTTTTAAGGCCGAATCGATTGGGACTAAAAAAACCTCGATCGGTTAAGCCATCGCTGAGATATGAGTATCTCACCTCCTTTGAACTCGCAGTTTCGCGTAATATAGGCACGGTATGCCTTGCGCCGTTCGGGCGCAACTTCGTTGCGCTTGAACTTGGCGCAAGGCACTACCGTGCCTCTTGATTTAATAGCATCCTGATTTTTGTTAATTTGATTTTCAAATTTTCAAAGGTCGATAAATTAACAGAAGTTGAAAAAGGGACATACAATAAATAAAAATATTATATTTTCAGCGATTATTTGAAATACATCATACTTAAAGATTAATAATGAAATAAAGATTAATAATGAAATAATGTCGACTTTTTACATTGATTGCAGGTACGTCTCGTAATAGCGGAAAACAATAAACACGCGGTAACTAGGACCTCCGAAATAACAATGGAGCACGGTTTTACAATATGCCACCTAAGGATTAAAGAAGGGGAATTAGTAGATGAGCGAGTAGAAAAAACATTTCGTACTGTGAACAAATGGGTGGATAAAATTTGGCAGAGTATCGCAGTAAACGGCCTTGCATGTGTGTTATTCACTGGACAAAATAACGCTGGAAACGGTGCTTGTTTTTTAAATATCAAGAAGGAAACGTCGCCTGTTACTTGTGCTTAGAAAATATTGCAATATATTAACATCAGTCTTGAATAAAATTGAAATTCAACAAAAAATTCTAGCTCGATGACATATAATCTGAAAGAAATTCTTTATCAAATTAATCAAAAATTCTTGATTTTTAAATAAAACTTAATTTTGTTTACACTGATTGTCTAATATGTATTTAATCAACTAATAATTTTATATTAAATTATTTTAATGTGCATATATAACATATTTCTTCTGTAATTCATGTTAATTTCTGGTACACTGTAGTTTATATGTATCCTCGAAATTAAGATAATTCGATCAAGTTACTATTTGATATAGGTATCAAACAATATAAACAAGCATTTTTACTACTTTTTTATTCTTTTATTCTATACAAATTGTTCATTAATTAAATAATCGTCTTAATAATAATTGGGAGCATTCACATCTCAACTGTAAAAAGTGATAAATTTATTGTTGAAAAAGGCAGAAAATTGGATTAAACTTTTTAACAAATTCAATAATCTACCTGCTGCTTTGTACAGAGATATGCTAAGAATTGTACAAATAATTATATCGCTAATAAATACTTTTATAATTTTTATTTATCATGTGTTCTACTTACATATCTGAGAAGATTAGATTATTAAGACGTAACTTGTTACATATATGATTTGTTTAACCAGTGTTTTAAAAAAATGTTTCCTTTTTTACTTATCCAAAAATAAAAAACCTTAAATATAGCTTTCATGAAATACATAATATACTACATTATATGACACTGAAAAATACGTAAACTGCTTTTAATATTATTTCTGAATAACATTAAGCTAAAATTACAAATGTCTAGACCGTGTAATAACATAAAAAGATGTAGGTTAATTTTATCATTATTTTTTAGTCTTGTTATTATAAGGGAATCATCTATTATAATGTTTAGGACTTAACAAATGAGATATTAATATAAATCTAACAAAATTGAAATAATATGAACTTTAGAATGCTTTATCAGAAAATCCATCTTTTGACGCTGAACGCTGTTTTTGTAGATACATCAGGTAAGAAGAAATAGGTTCTCGTTTGTTCCTATTCAGCATCTGTTGTCTATACGACATTACTTTAGAGACCGTATCCGACGGTTCTTTTCTGGTCTTCGACAGATTTACTATAGTAAACTGTGTAGTACTGCCGTTGGAACTCAATGGAATCAAATTTTTACCCTGCATTTTCGATTCAAGGAATTCGCTGTTTTTTACTGACAATGATTTTACTTGTTCCCTATTTTGCGAAAGCTTTCGTCTTTTCGTTCGTGTTGGCATATCCGAAAGTTTCTCGATCACATTATCTGGAAGTCGTTTCAAACTGCCCGCAGATGACATTACATTTTTCTGTTTTTCTTCTTCAAAATGTTCCTTTGTTTTCTTCTTTTTAATAGGAATATTTATATCTCGTTCCTGAGTCAAACTCATAGTATTTTCTCTCTTCTTCTTTAATTCTTTATTGAGCTCAATGCGTTCTGCAGCAGACTTGATAGCTTCCAACGCTTCGCTTCGTGCTTTATTAAAGGCAATATTTTTGGATTCAACCGTTTCTGACGAGACATTTTGCACTGGTGGTTTTCCCGATCCCGTTTTTTTACTCAACTTCGATTTGGATGTCGAAGCTTCAGCTTGAGGTAATGGAATCTTTCCTTCCACTTTTATTTCTTTCTGTTTCTTTTCCTTTGCTCTGTTCTTCTTTTGTAGTGATTTTTTTGACAAAGACTCTTTATTGTCCTTTGTCTTTTGCCGTTTAATATTTTTCTTTGCAATCATACTTTCTACAGGTTCAATATTGTCACGTTCTACATTAACTACCATTTTGTCCTTTTTCTTTTTCTTCTTACTATGTTCTGCTTCATCGTGTGCTATAGATAACTTTTCTTTTTCTTTCTTAGAAGTATCATTTTGCTGTATATCATCTTTCATTGTATTTTCATCTATTTTAGTTACATTAATTTTCTTTTTCTTCTTTTTTTCATTAAGCTGGTACATATCTTGGCGATCTTCTACGGTTTCTTCTACAGTTAATATTTGACTAAGCTTGTCATTATTTTTTTTCTTCTTCTTTTGCTGCTGAAAAATTTCTAAATTTATTGTATCTTGAGATGGAACATTTTCTGCGTTTTCATTCAATGTTTCTTCCGCTTGCTTCTTGCGTTTCCACTGTTTTTTAGATTGACTAGATTCTTGTGCTTCTTGTACCTCATCGTGAAATAGTGCTACAAGATTAGACATTTCGTCAATATCATCGTCCGTTTTGTCTGTTTCCTTTAGTGCAAGATTATTTTCCTCTTTAGATGACCGTCTCTTTTGCAGCTGACTAGTTTCTTTTAATTTCAATTCTGGAGCGCTTTCATTCAACTTTTCTTTTCTCAAGCTTCTTATTGTAGGCGTTTCGGAGTGAGTAATGTTCACCGTTTTATTTAGCGCAATCGTTTTGGACCTCGGCTTCATTTTTGCTACTCTTTCCAGTAAATCAGATGGCAAGCTAGTGTGTAGTATTTCCTCTTCATCTATATGTTTAGATTCTTTGGAGCTGACGTTTGTTTTTGGTATGGAATCTTTCCTTGATCTTTTCTTACGTTGCATTGTTTCATTCATATCTGCAGCTTCCAACGCTATCGTAGCTGATTCAATATCATTTACGAATTCTTGTTTAGAAGAATTAGCCTTTGGTGTACTACATTCCATCGATGTATGCATTACTCTTGGCAACTTTTTTCTGTTTATTTCTGATTCATTTAACTGCTTCAACAAGCTCTGCTCTATTTCATTTATGTGCGATTTCTTTTTTTTCTTAATTGAAGATTTCAAGTCAGATGTAGTCGAAATAATAGTTTCTTTAAGTTTCTTCATATCGGATTTTTTTGTTTTAGTATCTTTCATTTTTAATTGACAAGGTGCAGTATATTCAGTAGATATCCTCTTCTTATTTTTGCCGATATTATCAGAAGCATTATTCTTACTAATATTTGTCTCTAATGTTTTGACAAATTTCTCATTTTCATCTTCCTCTGCATTCTCCACTTGTTCATCGTCTACATCTTTATCTTCTACTTCCTCTTGTTCTTCTTCCTCTTGAATTTCATTCTCCTCTCCTTGTTCATCATCTTCGCTGTTATCTCCTTCATTTTTTCCATCATCTTCTATCGCATCATCAGCGACTATAAAATCAGCAAGATCTGAACCGTCATCAGAATCTGAAGATTCCGATTCCGAAGTTCTACATTCATCGTAGGGAACATTATCATCTGAATGTTCTTGCTCAGCTGCATCCAGGTTATATTCTTTCTTGATATCGGAATCTATACTGCCTATACCATCATCATCATCATCGCCATTACTATCGTCACCATCGGTACCGTTATTCTTCTCGAATAAGGAACGTACACATTCATAATGTTTAATCGAATCGTCACTCGTATTGTCGCTCGATTTAGTTGAGTTATTTGAACCTGCGATCGCTATTGTAGAATAATTCACACCTATCTTACGTCTTAAGCCTTTAATCTGCGAAACTTCATCATTTTCATCTAAATCCTCTAAATTTATAAGTGCATCTTCCTTTTGCTCGCTCTCTTCGTCCAACGAATTCTTGCTTTCAGATTCGACTTCTTCAGATTCATCAATATCTGCGTCTTCAATACGTACTTTCAATTTTTTTAAACACCGCTTTTTTTTCTTTAAACTTTTTTCCGTACATGTTCTTATATTGTCTATTTCTTCCTCTGAATCATCCGCTTGAGATTTACTTAAAGATTTCTTTTTCACACCTTGAGCACTCTGCCTTAAAGACATATCTTTTGAAAATTTACTCGACGATTCTCTTCTTTCAGTTGATTTTCGCAAAGTATTTCTACGCGCTTGTGAGCTCCTATTTAATCTGTTTTTGTTATCTTTAATTTCGTCATCCAATTCACCTAGTATTTTGACAGACTGATCTGCTACCTGTCCTGATTTATTTAATCCAGAGGCAGATCGATTAGTACTTCGATTTAAACCTTTCTTCGACGTGTTTAAAAGTTCGATAGAACTCGAACTATCTTCATTTATACATATAGTTGAAGAATCATTTTTTTCTGATGCAGATTTTTCTTTAATCAATGATTTCCGTGTTTTAATTGATTTAGCTATTTCTTTTTCTTCTTGTTTTTGCTTTTCTTCATTATCATTATCATTATCGTTATCATCATCATCATCATCATCATCACCGACATTTATTAGTAATGATTCATCTATGGTAGACAATCGTTTTTTATGACTAGCTTGTGTAGTGCTCTTCATCAATACAGTATCATCGGAATCATAATCAAAAACTTCTTTATCCCTTATTGCTTTCATACTTTCAGCAGCTAACCATGCTTGTTTATCTACTAAAACTAGATCACATTCAGCTTCGCTTTCATTTTCTATTGTAAGAGGATTGGAGTCTTTTCTAATAGTATTGTTTTCATCTTCTTTCGGAATATCTTTAAACAAGCTAATAAGGTCTGCATTATACTCGTCATCATCTTCTATATTTTCTGAAACTTCTTGATCTTGTTTCAACTGCGAACTCTTTTTTCCTATGTCTGATGTACCTGATGTGTTTTCATTCTTCTGCTGTGTTGAGGTTGCAGCAGTTTTCAACAAAGTATTCATAGATTCTATCTTTTCATGTGTATTTGCTACGATTTTCTCGGAAACCTCCATAGTATTACGAGATGGCGAATTTTGAATAGTGTCATCTGCTTTTATATTGCTGGAAGAAAAATGAGTCGTTTCTAAGATAGTGCTGGAAGATTTTGATTTTAAATCCGTTGAATCATTAGATAAATACCTCTTTATTTGTTCTACAGAGTCCAATAAATTGTCTTTTGCATCATCGTGAGCTGTAGAGGTCGGTTTATCGACTGCGATAGATTTGTCGCTACAATTTTCAACATCTATTGATTCATTTGAACAATCAACATTGAGTTCTGTTATGGTTTTCATCGATTCATTCAGTGACTTGTTTTTATTTTGGGCTTCATTTGACTTTTCCAATTCTAATTTCATCTCATTATTATTATTAACAATCGAAAAGCACGAACTTTCTTGACTTGTATCAATAACTTCACTACAAATTTTAGCATCATTTTTGTCTAATTTATTAACTACTTCTGTTATATTTTTATTAGGTTTATTTACTATTTCAACGAATATCTGATCATCAGTAACATCCTCAACCAATTTTACATTGTTAACCACTGACAAAACTGATTCAACTGTATCACTTGTATTTGATTTTTTGTCTACATCGTGCACCAAGCTTTGATTCTCGGTTGTATCATCTGTCAAAGGACTACCTATATTCTTCTTACTATGGCTTATGAGATTTGAAGAGTCTTTAAAAGAATCTAGCATTTTATCAATGTTAGCAATACTTTCTTTCAACAGGGCAGCAGGTTTCATTTCAATTTCTATAGATTCTCTCGACCGACGACGTTTACTTAATTCGTTACACGCAATTTTATTTTCTTTTTCAATTAATGGTTTATTTGCAAGGACTGTAGTCAGAGATTTGGTGCTTAATGATGTTATATTAGTAATAACAGGCCCCGTGCTCTTTTCAGATGATATATCACTAATGATGTTTAGCGTTTGATTTTCCTTATTGCCAGGACTTCTCTTTTGTCCTCCAAGAGTAGTATTAAGTACATCTTCAAGCCTTATTGTTAATTCCTTTATAGGTGATTTTTTTTGTGCGTTTATTAGCGAATTCTCAATTTCTTCGTTCTCAATTTTTCTGGATTTATTTTCTTCCTTATCTTTCGGAGAATTTATATCGTCGATGAGAATTTCATCACTTATATCAACATTAGATGATGAATTTTCTATACAGCTGCTTTTTACCATATCTATAGAAAAAAAATATAAATTATAAACTTATATAACTTTATAATTTTTGTCACCTTATTTCAATTTATATAAACTTAATTATGATAAAAGAAAAGCAATTCTTCCAATTCATTTCTTAAAAAATCAAGAACATGTGATCTTTTTTTGAGTATTAAAATAGTAAAAAATTTTCTTGCTACTAAAAATTATTTACCAAGATTCTTCTCATCTGATATTGTTACAACTGTATGTTTGCTATGCATTTCATTATCTTCCAATTGTTGGAACGTTTTATCTGATGCTGAAGTTGATACCATTTCATCTAAAAATTTTAAACATATCTCAAAATATCTCAAAAATTTTAAACATATCTCAAAAGTAACTATTTTGAAAGATACTCCATATATTTTTCTTTTTATTATGTTTTCTTTATTGTACTTTATAATTTAGCTTACCATAGCTATCATCCTTCTGAATTTTATTCTTATTTGTATCATCTATTTCTTCAATCTCTTGGCTGTTTTCTGAATATGTTGCTTTTTCTAAGGAGGAATTCTTTCCTATATTTATATTATAGAGTAATTCTAATATTTGTAACTTAAATTATACATATCCGAAGTACAACCAATAATAGATGCTATAAAGTATTACCTGAACTTATAAGTTCTTTAACTTCATCTAATATAGTATCTATCTTTGTACCAGGTTCTTGTTGCTTTTCTTCCATTTCTTCCTTAACTGGAGATTGCGATGGTAACACAGATGCTCGTCTACGTGACTTGGATGATATATTTATTAAACTTTTAGTTTGATCAGACATGCTTTCTGGATCAACAGAGCTAGCTCTTGTTCTACGTGTAGTTCTAGTTGATGGTGATGATTTTGTCTCAGATCCAGCACGTATGAGGCGCTTACTATCAATTATATCAAATCATATATATAGTACATAGTAGCAAATATACTATTTATATATCATGTTACTTATACATCACAAATATAATATATAATTTGTTTCTATTATATAACAAAAACAAAGCAAAGAAAAACACATACTGATACATTAATGATACCTGGCTATTCGAGCACTGACTTTAGTAGGTGTACTAGGTGCTGTATTGGCTAAACTTCTCCTTGTAAGTCTTTTGGATGGAGTTTCTATATCAATATCTATTACTTCACTAGTTTCTGAAGAAATGGAAGGTTTTCTCAAACGTCCTCTTAATGTCTCTGTGGTGATAGAATCCATAGTAGCTGTTCGTTGTCTAGTAGTTCTAATTGCTTGACTACTGCTAACACTGGTATCACTTTCGTAATCTGGCGAAGATTTTTGCAACTTGATAGACTGTTTTATTCTGCTGCTACGGCGTATTGGAGAATCTATCATGGATGATGTAGTAAGCAGTCGTGTTCTACGGCCTATAGCAACACAATATAAAATAGAATATAAAATTAAATAAACTAGATCGACAAACAAAACTAAAAAATATTAAAGCAAAATATGTGATAATAAAGTGAACAATAATGATATAACAGCGCAATGTTTAGTTTATATGAGATTTATAACAATCTGGATTTCATATTTTTCTTTATATGTATCTCAAGTTATATCAATGACTAAAAGGAAACAAATAGAAGCAAAATGGTTATACAAACTATATATTCCTTACTTTACAAATGACATGCAATGTAAATATTAATTAAATCAATAATAAACATATAACCGTCAGGTCATCGAAAAAAACTGGGCGTTCAATCCCCCAGAAGCGTTGAACATTAAAATAGTTTAGTAACGACGATTTCAGAAGAGTGACGGAAATATTTATGAGAAATTAAAGAACGAGCAGAGATAGAATCATCTTACGATGTTCTCAAGGAATAGATAATCCGCTGTCAGCGAACGATAGACTTTCCGACGGCGAATCGACCGTTGCAATGGTCGCTCTTGATATGCGTCTCATGCGCATAACAGCAGAATTGCGAATATTGCAATACGCACCTATCTTTGGTTCTATTTCCTCATCCGAATCTCTCGTTGAGCGTGGCATTTTAATGGTTGTTTATAAAAATATGTATTAAATGTGAGATAATTAAAAATCCTAAATGAAGGACTTCATACGCAAGCAAATTGTTCTATTGATATCAAACACGTGCTTCCGCGATACAACTTTCAATTCAACAGTTACCCGACTACTAACGAAGGTTGCCGATAAGTGCCGATTAACACCGATTTTCACAGGTCTGGTGATGCCCAGCAAAGAGAATCTTGAAAGGCCGTGTTCCAAAATTCACTGCCAGCGCTCAAAAGTTATAGTTTGCGTGACACAAACTATATATTTTCAGTACTGGCAGTGAATTTTGGAACATGGCCAAAGTAGTCATAATAACGATTCTCCTGTTAAGCGTGATCTACAATGGCCGTTCCAATTTTAGTATATGTACTGCCGAAGCAAGTACATGGCCGTAAGCAGTAAGAAGAAAGCGTGAACAGTAAAGCGTGGTCTACAATGGCCACAAGCAGTAAAAAGAAAGCGTGAACAGTAAAGTGTGGTCTACAATGACAGTAAGCAGTAAGAAGAAAGCATGAACAGTAAGAAATGGACCAGCCACAGTTGATTATTTTTGTCATAATCGACTGTGATTGGTTATTTCTTACCGCTTACGCTTACTTCTTACTGCTTACTGCCATTGTAGACGACGCTTAAGAAATGGACTAACTACAGTTGATTATTTTTGTCATAATCGACTGTGATTGGTTTATTTCTTACTGCTACGCGTACTCTGAAGGTCATTCTACAATACATGTCGTAAGTTGTAAGCCGTAAGAATTGGCGAATCACAGTCGATTATTACAAAAATAATCGGCTATAATTGGTCAGTTCTTACGGCTTACAACTTACGACACGTATTGTAGAATGACCTTTACTGCTTACTGCCATTGTAGACCAAGCTTTAGGCTGCAATTCCATGGACCGATATTTCCCATGTAACACATATCGCTTAACTAATCAGAGACGTTCAGCGTTTTCTGTTATGCCTCTGATTGGTTACGCGATACGCGTTACGCAGAAAGTATCGGTCTATGGGATCGCAGCCTAAAGGACCATCTACAATAGCTGCAACAATAAGGCCCGATTTACAACAGATGAAGTAAGGAGTAGGAGTAAAAGTAACGATTTTGGTGTAAAGATGCTTACGCTAGTTCTGTCTACAATACGATGCAATAGAAAAGATAAGCCAATCAGAACGCAGGAGGAAAATTGTATCGACTGTGCGGGTGGTCCGATTGGACACATCACGATTGTGTACAGGACAGAGTAATGATTGGTTGGATCTAAAATTCATCAGATAAAGCTTTGCACCGGTTGATTGTGTCCAATCGTGTAGGCAATCGAGGTCCTCTCGAATGTGCGAGAGTCGATTAATTTTGCGGGAGTGTGAACTACGTTCATTTAGTTTATAAAGTATAACACATCGATTAATAAGTCCCGAGACTAATCAACAAATGGCGCCTCTAATAACAAATGCATACCATTCTCAGTTAGTACCAACCTTTAGAAGTTACGTGTCAAATTTTCATGACATTCCGACATTTGCTGGATTCACTATTGCTGGATTTGCTGGATTCACACTGCATCCGAGGTGCGTCGTCCGTTATCCGATGGTACGAAGCCGTGCGAAATGCTGTTCATACTGCATACGTTAACTAATACGATTTAAAGTCTGTAAGTGGCGTAAATGGTTAATGGTGACTACAGTTCCTCTAACGCCAGCGGCACACGGTGCTTGTTTTTATGCTGGATTGCTTGCTGGATGAAAATACTGCGTTCTGATTGGTGCATTTCCATCCATCTTCGGAAATGCACCAATCAGAACGCAGTATTTTCATCCAACAAGCAATCCAGCATGAAAACAAGCACCGTGTGCCGCTGGTTTAATAGTAATATGCGCATAACCTAAAAAGTTAGAATTGATATTTATTTATTCCATAGCATATATAATAGACTGCGTAAGCGACAAAAGGCGATCGCGCGCAACGAGGAGCGAGCGGAAAATTGCTTTCCGGAAAACCATGGTATGATATGTTCAACATAACCTTCAATACGGACTACTTTCCTCAGGCTGCCACGTATTGCTACATTCTTTTCTATATTTATTAGGCGTTGCATTAATTCTTCGTCATCTTCATTATCACTATCACAAACTATTTCGATAATACTATTTAAGAAATATCTACTTGCAGCAAATGCACTGAATGTTATTATGCGTCTTCTATTTACTTTTGCTGCCATAATTGTATATAATTTATTCTTTTTATAGCTGTATCAGTTCAGTAGTGTAGCTACCATGGTGTAAGAATATAAGGTGAACCATTCCCGTGGATGCGTAGTAGCCACCAATCAGAAATTTGCCCTAAACTTTAAAACACCAATATGGCGACACATTGAAACAAGTGAGGTATTTTAGTTGAGTGTATTTTTTTCGGTGTTTTTTATTGTTTGCACGCAAGATCAGTGTATATATATAATTATAAGGATAATTATAAGTTGGATATTACCGAACTGAACAAATAAAGCAAATGTTTAAAATAAAACAATTGTAAATGCTATGTCAACAGTAATCTATTGCATATTTGGTTATGTTTACAGATACAATGCCATCGTGTTGTATAAAGAATTGCAAAAGTCGTACATTTTACACCGACAAAAAAAATATAACATTCTTTAGATTTTCAAAGGAAAAAGTGATATTAGAGAAATGGATAAATGCTTGTGGAAAGAGTGAAGACAACATAAAAATTAATTCTGGTGAGTTGATATCAATGATACTTTCTATATAATATAACATAGCTAATTGATCTGTAAGGCAATATTCAATCAGTTTTTTGTCTCTTTTCTTTAACTGAACTGGCTGCACTAATGCATAAAATATACATACACATTGAAGCAAATAAAGTATACATACAAGATTTTTATATCTAAGTTTGCATAAATTTCTTGTACTAGTACAACTAATTCAGCTAACAAGAGAATAAACCACTTGAGGTTTATCCATGTTTGAGGATGTTTTAAATATAAGATCACAAACTATAAATACCAGTCATATTATATATGTCTTCTATTTAATAAATGTAATTGTGTATCAATGATTTAGCAACTTTCATTAACTAGACACAAATTGTGATAGAGTAAGAAAATGCAAAGCAACCAATAACTGCAAATAAAACTTACTTTTTGTGATATGATTTTATCATAGGTATATTATAGGACTATATAGAGTATAATAAGAATATTATATAATTATAGGAAGGATATGCAGTCTTCATTTTGAAGATAACTGTTTTGTAATGCGATGGACACAGCCAAAATCTACTAAAACATGTATGAAACAAATGAAACGACTCAAGGAGGGTTCTATTCCCACAAAAATGTTACTATTGGATAAAAGCAGGAAAAGAAGAAACAAAAAAGGAACAATGTCAGATAGTGATCATGTTTCTGTAATGACAGGAAAAATGTATGTATTTTGCCATTGTTAACAGTAGTATGTACAGTCTTTCTTTATGTCATTGTGTTATATGCATTATATACCACTTTAAGTGCTATTTATAATTTCTGAAATATTAAGATCAAATTATGAATATTGCTAAATGTAATACTTTTATTATTGTTAATTATTTAACAATGTAATTATTTGTCAGGTTAAACACCGAAACATCTAAACAGCAAATGAGCGAATTATCCACTTGTCTACAGATTGAACAATGTATCCAGGAAAATATATATAGTGAAGAAGATAATTTTGATAAACAGAACTCTCTTATATCATTGAACGACGTGCTAAGAGAAAATGAGTACGTACTTGTATTTTAAACTTGCACAATAGAATTAGTGCGTATGCTGAGTTTAGTTGTAATACTAAAGTATTATTTTGTAAAATAATGCGTGAAAATAATATATTTTTGCGTTTTGTAGAAACCAAAAAAGTGGAAACTATGATGTATCTGAGACGTTATTGCAAAAGTTACGATGTTTTGAAAATGAAAATAAGAAACTTTTACAAGAGAACAAACAACTCAAAAAGAAAAATGAGCAATTAAACACACAAGTAGAACAACTGCAGACAAGTGTTATGCAAAATGCTTCTATGATACAGGTAATGGAAATAGATAAAAGGAAAGAAGCAAATAAAATAGTCGTTAATACGTTGCGAAAGGTATTAATACCAGGATAGGTAAAAAGTATTATGTCACCGAATAATACTCGTAAAAAATGGTTATCCGAGGATATCATATCTGCAATTGCTCTAAGATCATTGAGTCCAAAAGCGTACAGATATTTAAGGAATATTAAAAAAATGCCATTGCCGTGTGAATCAACATTACAAAATTGGGTGGCATCGTTCAGTATTTCACCTGGCATTTTAAAAGACGTGTTAAGAATCATGCATGATAAAGGACATAATCTCTCTACGGTGGAAAAATTAACCATTTTGAGCTTCGACGAATTGTATGTATCTAATAAATTGGATCTAGAAAGAAAAGAACAAAAAGTGTATGGGCCTCACAAAACTTGTCAGTTTGTTATGGCTCGAGGATTATTTAACACTTGGAAACAACCCATTTATTACAATTTTGATGAACCTATGTCTCGCAACATTTTATTTACTTTAACGCAAGATCTGTATTTGGCTAGTTATGTTGTTGTAGCTATTGTATATGATATGGGACCGACGAATTTAAAATTATGGAGAGAATTTAATATTGGAATCAATACTAATAATCATCCCAACGACATAAGCAGTGAAAAGCAATATTTCGTTATACATCCCGTAGACAAGTCATCAAAAATATTCTTTTATGCTGACGTCCCTCATTTACTAAAATCAGCAAGGAACAACCTATTTAATTCTGGGTTTTGATGGAAAGATAATCTCGTGGATGCAAGGTGTTTAGAAGAATTATTAAAACTTAATACAGGCGATTTAAAAATTGTCCATAAATTAAGTAGAACACACCTTGATGCTAAAGGGACACAACGTCAAAAAGTAAAACTAGCAGTTCAAGTATTCTCCAATACAAATGCATTGGCTATTTGATGGTGTAAAGCAAATGGTCTTTTGCATTCTGATAACTGGGAACAAACCGCTTATGTATTAAAATTATTTAACGACTGGTTCGATGTATTTAATAGCACATTACAATATGGTCATCACAGTGGCTTGCACGCTTATGGTATAAATATTGAGGAACAAAATAAAATAATTAATGAAATGGATATATTTATAAAAGAAATGCGAGTTAGAAAAAAACGAGCTTTATTGCAATTCCAAAAAGGAACTGTAATATGCAATACATCCTTACGAGAAATGTTTATACATATTCAAAATAAGTATTCGTCCGAAGAGTTTGAAATCAAATATATACTCACTAGACGATTAAATCAAGACGTTCTTGAAAATTTTTTCGCATATCTGAGATCCATGGGTGCAGCATACGATCATCCGACGCCAGTCGAAATACAACATCGTTTAAAGTGGTATATCTTAGGGAAGCATTCTGGACATCTCATTTCATCATAGGAAAATACGGAAAGGGATTCTAACTCTTCAATGCTTATTGATATGGAAGACTTACATTCGTCGGATAATTATGATGCAAATTCTCTACAGCTTATGTTAGAAAATTAAAGTATGATGGAAAATGATGTATTAATAGGTTCAACATTAACATACATGACACAAAATATGAACACTAATGAACAAAGAGAAGAAAGAGAAGAAAATTCTATGGAAACAGAAAGTGGAGAAGGTATGAAATATTGAACGGTTTCCGTAATTATAATTATTATGTGTACAACTTTATTTTTAATCATGATATCGTTAGTATTCTTGAGAAATATTATTTCTTTACTGTTTATTGCAGCAACATAGCAGTCCCAGATAGCACAAAATCTTCAGAGAATATTCTTAGAATGTTCTTAGGATGTATGAATGTGCTTAGAACGTTCTTAGAACGTCCTTTGAAGATTTGTGCTGCTGGGGTACAATATATAATATGATCAACATAGAAATATTTTAATTTTTCGTGTTTCTAGTGTGTAATTTAAGTACGTATGAGCCTAACAAAGATGAAGCTAATTTATTGTATGACCTCGAACGAATAGATGCTGAAGACATGATTGAACGAAATGCCCTATTATATATTGCCGGCTATGTTGCACATAGATATAGAAATAAATTTACAGAGTTAGGGTGTTCTACAAAAACTTTTCCAAATGCACAATCCAATTTTTAGGTTTCCTTTATATCCAGGGAAAATTGTATTTATCCTTCAGAAGATTTTCAAGAAGCCTCTAATATTATGGAATGAGAATTTAAATTATTTCATAGCGATACTTTTAATAAAGAAGCATTTATTTTTGACAGATTAACGGACATTGTATGTAACAAAACCAATAACAATTTTGCAAGAGAAGTTGTTGCTTGTTTAGTGCGTACTAGGACATATATTCGTTTATGCAAAATAAATAAAGAAATTACAAACAAAAATATTCTAAGAAAAAATAGAAAATTATATAAAATATGTAATAAACAATAAATAAATGACATATTTATTAATAAAAAAAACTCGATATATATTGTAATTTTGTAATGTCTTTATACACCTTACACATCTTATCTTTCCCTACATAACTTCTCTTATGGTATTCCAATTATTACTAACAGCTACAATTTTTATATAACATGTAAAAATGCTTCTTCCTGTAACATAAAATATAATATAGTACATTTATCTTATATGTTTAAAATATATTTTGCATTTTACAACATAGCGTAATATCTATTATTATATCAATATTACTCAATATAGATAATCACTTATCATTATTTTATACTTATATTACAAGTTTCCATTAGTTATTACGTTTTTATATTATAATTTTATTACATATGTATATATAATTACATACATATATATAATTTTATATATTTCCATTTATCTATAATACTATTCAACATTTCATCAAAACTGTGTTTAAACTCAGCGCTACTTTTGGGGCAAATTTCTGATTGGTTCTTGCTACATTCAGCCGCCATTATGCGCAATGGTTCACCTTATATTCTTACACCATGGTAGCTACATACTCGTTCCAAAATAACTTCTACGGTAGAAGTACCTCAAGTAACCTATACTCCTACCACTCCTTTAACCTCCGAAGTTAACCAAGGTTGATTTTGGAACGTACCTCTGCTGGTATAAATCGGAGCCAGATATAGAACCAACCAATCAACCAATTTCTGGAATTGTGATTTTCCGGGACATTTAAATCACATCATTAAATACTTCAATACTTCAGTCATTTTTGAGAAAATATTATAAATAAATTAAAATATTTTCATAAATTAGAAACATAATACTTCAATCTCAATACTTCGAATCTCAGATATTCAAATTTTTTCCAACAAAATCAAATTTGTATACTTAGATTAATGGATATATTATTAATTTATTATCTTTCACATTGAAATTGTTAATTGTGACTTAATTACTAATTGGAATTTACCTTATCTTACTATTTGCATTTTTATACTTTTTGGGATTATGCATATTATCTTTCATGCATATTCACCAAAAAATCACGTAAAATTTATGTCAATTTATAAACATATATGTTATCATAGTATTTTCGTTATGTTCATAATTGCTGGTCAGAGTATATGACATTTATATTGTTTGTAATAATAAGTAGTACATAAAATTTTATGGTTAGTCTGTGTGAAAATGCATAAAAAAGACATTTAGAAGTATAAAATAAAGCCCTAAACACAATGTCAGGCAACAGGCAATAAGAATAAAAATAGACCAATCACAATCGACTATTACAAGAATAATCTATTGTGATTGGTCTATTTTTATTCTTACTGCCTGTTGCCTGACATTGTGTTTAGGGCTTTATACTACATTATGAGAAAAGGATCAAGAGGTGCCAAACCTTTGTCTATTTTGGTATCTTCACACAAATTTATGAAGAAATATATATTTATATAGTAGAATGTCGGATCCTTCCAATGCCTTTTTGGCTCATCAGATTTATATGATTAACATATCTGTAAACTTTGTTTATCGCAAGTCCTCACGTTTTTTAATATTAAGATATCTATTTATCTGAATAAATAAGGACATGAAACTTTAAATATATTAAACCGGAACAAAGTTTCAAAAAATATTGTTAAATATATGCTAAAAATATAAAATTCTTAAAAAGAACAATTGTTTTATTTTAACAAACTTTATGTACATTTTTATATAACTTTATGTAAAATATTACTTTATGATACGCATATCATTGTTATTTACGATCAACGTCTTGTTAGTCATCATTATAGTATACATAATGAATTTTGTACTTTTAGCTTACGCTTTATTTATAATAAAGTTATAGATTGATTATGTGACCATGCTTATATTTAAAACTTCTGTGATCGCGAGTTAAAGATAAAGAATAAAAATCGACTAGAATTCAAACGATTTCAACTGCATTTCTATTTACATTCTTGACTATGTAAGTTACATATGTTGATATTATTTTATAACTTGTATCATGAGCTTATAATAGCCATATAAGTAAATTAATGTCGATTCAAGACTTATATAGAAAATGAATGGTAGAAAAATTGTTACCACTAGTTATAGACTTGTTTCTAAACAGCTCAGAGAGTTACCACTTTTAATTCATTATTAATTATAAAAATATACTTGGCACCACATTCAGGAAATATAAAGTATATATCGTGAAAAGCAGATAATCTCCCGTGTCATAGTTATAATTTAATATTTAATTATAAATGTGTCGCTTAAATAGAAAATTGTTGTCCATAGTTCAAGTGATGTAAATAAAGTGCATACAAATAACTATACAGTATAGTTATCTATATCAAAAAAATTATCATACATTAATGAAATGCTAACATTATGTATATCTCACAGTAATTACAAATACGACGAATTTAAACAATTATTCCTGTGTAGCTACGTCCAGTAATTTGTCGGCCAATTCACGGAACTGTTCCGACACTTCACAGTGTTCCAATAATAATGGGCTGAACTTCTCTTCGCCGTAGAAAGCACCCGCTATCGCACCAGTCATACTAGCAATTGTGTCTGTATCACCACCTAGAGTAATCTATAAAATAGATAAACAATATATATTAAACAATATCAATAGCACTTTTGTTTCTTTTCATGCAAGATTTATAATTTATGTGATATTGTGGTAGAGTTTCCAATTGAACTTATAACTTACAGCATATTGAATAGCTCTTCTGAGAGGATTGTCTGTTTTTATACCCTTGATAGGTCTTTGTGCCCTTAGGAAACAAAAGATTGCGGTAGGAACAGAGTACAAAGCATTGAGACCAACTCCCAAGGTCTGAACTACTTTTTCGTCATGGGGACGATCACCATTCTCAGAAATCAATTCCTTTATTGTGCACAATTGATCCTTATAGAGTCCCTCGTCTAATTCTAAACTGTTGAAAAGAAACATTTATATATTGCTGCTGATATATTCATTCAAATTTAATAATATCAGAATGTCACACGTACTAATCTTCTGTTTGATCAGCTTCAATTTTATCCATTTTGTCAATGAGATTGTCAACAAAACTAGAAACATTTAATTCTTCACTGGGATTTAAGTTTATACTTTGTTGAACTGCTAAAGCCTGTGAAATCAACAGATTTATGAGATAAACATCTAGTCATGAGAGATACAAATATTCTTTTATTAATGAATATCAATTTGCAATTACTTGTAAAATAGCACCGTTTATTCCCCACTTGTGCGTATGTGTAATTTCAGTTTCCTTCTTAACATAATCTATGAGTTTATTGTGGTCATTGTAACAAAATAAAGACAGTGGAGCAACTCTCATTGCTCCACCATTACCAAATGAACCTAAACCATTATATTGATCTTTTGCTGGACTAATTATATCTGTTAATTTGTTAGCCCGTAATTTCTGAAATACCTACGTGACCAGAAAATTACCATTTTTTGTTATTATGAGTTATAACTATTAGACAAATTATAGTTACAACAGTAGAGTGAATCTCACAATATATATACATGTTTTGCATTTGTAAAAAAGTTTGTATTTAATAATATGCTGAGAAAAAATTTAAATATATATAGTAATATATACTTATGGTTTAGCTATATTGTATTATTTCTTTACAGTACACAACTGAATTAAAACGATTATGTAGAATACTAACAGTTACAATACTGGCACCGTAACCACGAGTGGGTTCTTGATAATAACTTTTCACAAATCGTCTTGCTACATCAACAATATCCAAAGATTTTCTTTCAACTAACGACTCAGCTAAAGATCGTGTCATTGCTGAGTCATCTGTAAACTGCATGACAGGCGCTATATAGTTAAAAAAGTTGTCCATGTCAGAAATAAGATTTATTGAACGAACAAAGATGCAAGACACATATGTAGAGACTTCTATACACTCATAATAAGACACTGTAAACTGTAACCGCGAATAATATTCAAATTTGTTATTTAAGATTCGTGAAATTGCGTGCAAAAGAAAAAAAAACAGAAGCAAACCTGTTAACCTCCAAACCTTTAAATTCCGTTCTCTCCAATTTGTCAAAAGACTGTTGTAGAACAGTTTTCATGCCGGGTGTCAAAGTCTCCTCGCCTTCGTACGGACTTCCAATGCAATCGCCGACCAAAACACCCAGCATTGAGCCGCGAAATTTACTTCTCAATAAAGCCAACTCCATTTTTATCATTCTCGTATGAAGATCTAACCTATAAATGTTTTGCAGGCACCGTCCTCGGTTTCGTCTGTTTGGAACTGAAAATAAATCACAACGCTTATTGCCGCACGTTTCTACCACAGTATAGTGTTATTAAGTAAGTAGATATATACTGCACGTTCAATTGACAGCCACCGATCTTACATGGACGAAATAATTTCGTGCTCGATGAGATATATCTCACGTGATCCTACGACTTCTGTTATGTTCCGACATTACGTTCGAAACGATTATAATGATTATAATAATTTCTTTGTGAATAGGGGAGAGACACTTTTTATAGAGAGACGAGTTTATTCGAATATATGTATTTAAATATATTCTACGAGAGGAATATGCTACGAGAGGAACGGGAGGTGTTCCTTATGGGAAGGAAGACAACTGGAGACTGACGAACGGTTTCGTGAGAAGTTTAGAGGGAAACTATTATCAAAAAAAGGGATGGGGTCATAAAAGTAGGTATGGTCATAAAGCAACATTTGAAAAGGGATAGGAATGTTCGAGACATAGGTAAACAGATTAGGGCTGGAAAGATACGGAGATTAGGAACGTAACACTTTGCACACGGTTTCAGGTTGTGTTTGACGGGAATCTTGAAAGACCAGCTTCTTTGATAAAGACATAGGCTATAATTAAATCAGTAATGACCTCTCTTACGCTAAATTTAAGTGTCTTTATTTGCTAAATAATTTTGACATTGATGACCCAGATAGCACACGGATGTCCACTGAACGTCCATTATATGTCCATTTTTTTTACAAAAGACGTCCATAGGACGTACGTTTGTCATAACTTCGGACATAGGACGTCCGATGGACGTACATCGGACGTTCTACAGATCCGATGTCCAATAAGGACATCCTTGTTACGTCCAATTTATGTCCACGGACATAAATCGGACGTACGGACATAAATTGGACGTGAAACATACATCCATTGGATGTCCGGTGCTATCTGGGCATGTATTACTAAAGATCGATCATTCTACGGAAATTTGAAACATGATTGCTAATATTTGCGAAGTTATTTTGCAATGTAGATTGTAACTTTTTTGTTTGCTCACTGGGAACGTGCCTTCAGCTCTCCCGGAAGAATATGCAGCTATGCAGCACAAAACTCTGCTCTTATCCCAGGTAGAACATAGAAGTCATAACCCAGATAGCACACGGATGTCCATTGGACGTCCATTATACAGGGTTCTCAAAAAGTCTTCGAACGATAAAATATCTCGAAAACAATCAGTTTTTGGAAAAAATGTTTCAGGCAAAAGTTGTAAGGTTTAAAATGATCTATTTACTGATCTCACCAGTTTGACCTTGGCTAGCGTCAACAAGGTCAGGGCAAAGACCTTTCACCTTGAACTTTTCAAATAGAACGTCCTACTTTTTTTTGGCATATTCTTATAACGTATTTCAAGAGCTTTCCAAAACACTACAACAAAGTATTTTTTTTAAGTATATCCCGAGTTATGAAACTTCAAAGTTACAGTACCGTCGGTATTAGCATTGCCCAAGATGTACCGAGTGGAGGTTACACGATCGGATTTACACCTCTTGTGTGTGTGTGTGTATGTGTGTATGTGTGTGTGCGCGCGTGTATGTGTGTGTGCGTGTGTGTGTGTGTGTGTGTGCGTCTGCGTGTTATGTAACAGAAACAAGGATCCTATGGTTCGTCACTCCCATAGTATTTCATGACTCCAAACCCTTTCTGTTGTGTAAAGTGACTTTATCTCATCTTTTAAGATGCGCAACATTCTTCAAATAATTAAATGTTCAAAATTGTCTTCCTTCTACCATTTGACAATGAGCTAAACGTTCATAGAAATGACTGAGCAAATTGTTTATTTCTTCTAAAGTGATGAGAGATGCTTCCCACGTAAAACGACAAAACCACGTAATTTGGAAGACCTTAGCAATCGAATAAAGCGTGACGCACGCACGTACGCACAAGAGGAGTAAATCCGATCGTGTAACCTCCACACGTTACACCTTGGGCAATGCTAATGCCGACGGTACTGTAACTTTGAATATGTAACTTCATAACTCGGGATGTATTTAACAAAAAAATGCTTTGTTGTAGTGTTTTGGAAAGCTCTTGAAATACGTTATAAAAATATGCCAAAAGAAGTAGGGCGTTTCATTTGAAAAGTTCAAGGTGACTTTGCCCTGACCTTGTTGACGCTAGCCAAGGTCAAAGTGATAAGATCAGTAAATAGATCATTTTAAACCTTACAACTTTTGCCGGAAACATTTTTTTCAAAAACTGATTGCTTTCGAGATATTTTATCGTTCGAAGACTTTTTAAGAACCCTGTATGTGTGTATGTGAGTGTGTCTATACAGGGTGTCTCATAATTGTAACACACTATCTCCATAGGAGCGTAGAGCTAAGCGAGAGGAGCGAAAAAGTCCTGTTCTATTTAGCGGTATCTCATATAGTTTTTTAGTAATATCTGCGTAAAGTTTGGCGTTGGTCACGCCATCGCGGCCTACAGACGCTCCGCGGTGAGCTGTGTGTCGAAGTTGAGCGATAACACTAACGTCGCGCGGCATCAACGTGCCAAGACGTAATCTCAGAGTGTCTGTAGGACGCGATGGGCCTGACAAACATCAAATTTTACGCGGTTATTACTAAAAAATATACGAGATATCGCTAAATAGAGGGGAGACATTTTTGTTCCTCTCGCTTAGCTCTACGCCCCTATGGAGATGGTATATTACAATAATGGGACTTTCTGTATATATAGGGTGTTCGGTAATTAGCTGCCAATCCAAAGTGTGAAGATAAATTAAGTTAAGACAAACATAAAAGTCTCATACCGTTTTGCGAAATTTGCAATAATTATCGAATTATTAATTATAGAAATCTGACGAATGAGCGCGCGCTGAGATGGATGATTGGAGAAGCGTCGTATTCTCTCGGGTTACAGCGTGGTCCAGTCGACTCAGCAATTGTTATGGCGTGCGGCGTGAGACGTAAGTGAGGCGAAATAAAACAACGAATAGCGGCGCGTTGTTCTTCCCCTCGCCGCGCACTGGCAACAGTTTATGGATCGACTGGGCCGCGCTGTGGCCTAAGCAGTTGCAACGCTTCTTCAATCATCTATATCGGCGCGCTCCCATTCCTCAGATTTCTGTCATTAATAACTCGATAATTATTGCGAATTTCGCAAAACAGTATCAGACTTTTATGTTTGTCTTAACCTAATCTACTTTAACATTTCGGGTTGGTAGCTAATTACCGGACACCCTATACAGGGTGTTTGATAGCTGATCATGCAGACGAAAGTTGGAAATCGATTGGGTGTAGCCAAGAAGAAAAGTCATGTACCATAATGTCAAATTGCCAATAGTTCGAGTTATTAATTAAAACATGTGAGCCAACGAGCGCGTAGAGAGCGGAGGGCGGCCGCAGTAAGCACGTAGACATTTGATACAGGCTGAGTCTGCGAGTGGCAGTGGGCGAGCGCGCGCGGCGAGGGGCAACGTAAACAACAAGAGGCGAACGCGCGCGACGAGGAGTGAACGAGCGCGAACGACGAGGAGCGAGCGAGCGCAAGCGACAAAAGGCGAGCGAACGCGACGAAGAGCGAGCGAACACGAATGACGAGGAGCGAGCGAGCTATAAGGAAAAAGCTATAAAGAAAAAGCTCGCATACATACATGTTTACACATTATTATATGTCATTGGTACTGAAGCATATGACGAAAGTAGACGGATAAGTCTTGCATAACTTGTTTGATTATATGCAGAGTTGTATTAAACGGGAATGCAAGGAGTGCGCTGTACCTAGACAATCAAAGGCCGTCAGTAATGTATTAGTATAAAAAAAATATTTATAAGTCGAATGACGGAAATATTTGAAAAGTCTTGGGTGGTCATTCTACAAAAAAGGTCATCCAAAATTCCGCAAGATTGTTTGCAGAAAAATGTCATCAAAAATTTTGCCTCAGGGCAGCGATGAATAATTTCACACCCGGACAAAAGCAGCCCTTGGTACGACTCTAATTAAGAAAGACTTAACAACGTTGTATTCTTTAAGCTGTTCTAATATTAGATATCAGATTGTCGATACGTCGGACATCGAATGCAGTGTGAATCCTCTATAAAATTATTTTTACGTTTAATTTAAGCTCCAAGGAGCTTAAAAATTATTTTATTACACACTATTTTTGCGATGGATTATAAGTGGAATTATAAGTTTATTTATTTATAGTTTATTGTATTACAAAGATTATATTGCAAAGATTTATGTTCAGTTAGTAACTTGATATTATTTATAACAAATATATATATATCAGAGAAATATATACAGGGTGTCCCAAAAATAACGGGCCACCCTAATAACTCTTCAGTATTGAAGTTTCAAGGAAGATGATTTCAATAAAAGTTGTAGGGATTTAAGTGAGCTACCTTATGATGATCTTGATTTTGACCTTGACCTCAATTTTCAAGGTCATTTGAAGGGCAACTTGCGTTTTTAAATGGGGGCCCTTATTTTTTATTACACTGTTTTTTTCTACTAGTTAATTTGAACAACTTTCGTCTAAAACATTTTTTAATTTGTCTAATAGTTTTTGAGATATTTGAGGAAAACTTGATAACTTTTTCAATATTTAACTTATGATATCTCGCTAACTATTTGTTGGAAGAAAAAGTGGTACTAGACTTTTTTGCTTTATTTAATCTCAAGAATATATTGTTACAATAGCGCCCTGATTTTTGTTAATTTGATGGTTTTGAAATTTCCAAAAGTCACGTCTTCCTGAAATATCTAAAAAAATATTAGACAAATAGAAAAATGTTTTAAACAAAAGTTGTTCAAATTAACTAGCAGAAAAAATAATGTAATAAAAAAATAAGGGATGCCATTAAAAAAACGCAAGTTGACCTTAAAATGACCTTGAAAATAGAGGTCAAGGTCAAAGTCAAGGTCATCATAAGGTAGGCCACTTAAATCCCTATAACTTTTATTCAGATTTCCTTGAAACTTCAATATTATAGGGTTATTAGGGTGGTCCGTTACTTTTGAGACACTCTGTATATAGCTCATTTATAATCGGAATTGATGAAATTTCTATATACGCACACACACGTACACAAGTATGACTGTACTAGACGTCCTATGGCTCTCTCGACAATCTCTTTGCGTTGTCCTGAATTTGTCCTGAAGATATCTTAAAAGCGTTCCGAAAACATTCTTGTTCTCTCCTGAGTATGACCTGTGAATGTTATAAAGGTGTCCTGTAAATCCGATCCACAGAACGTCTCCAGGATGCCCTTAGCACCTCATATTGAACACTTTTATACTCTTCTGAATATTCGTCCTGTGGCTGTTCCGAGGACATCCTCGTGCTTTCCTGAACATGTCCTGAGAATGTACCAAAAGCGTCCTGAATGGGACGTCCTTTGGGCATCCTCAGGGTGACGCATGGATATAAGAATGTCCCCACCTGGTCCCAGGACGTCCTAGGACATATTCAAGATAATCCTAAGGACGTCATATGCTATATTATATATATATATATATTTATTTATAAAACACGTAAACATATTTATTTTAAAGTGATTATTAAACGAGGAAACAATTTTAATGATATATCGCATATATCGAATATGTCGCAAGGGTACGTCTCAGCCGATTTCTTATACAGCGACGGGCCTGAACGCATCACGATCGTCGCCCTAGCCACTGAGCGCGGAGCAGTGCGAGGGGGACGGTAGACGTCACCTACTGAATTTCGCCCGAAATGTGCAGATTGTGGCCAGCTCTGGTGTATGAGAAGATTTTTATATAATAATTACAATGGAAATAGGAATAAAAATATTGTTATGAAATATATAGAAGTGCTATTAAACTAGTATGAGATAATTTTTCGTAATCTTATATCGTATATATAAAACATTTGTTTCTGTTACAACTCTCTATGTTGTGTTGAAGCTCTTTATCTCTTCTGGCAATCCCCCTCCAAAAACTTCCTTTGTGTCATTCTAAACGACCGTTAGAAATGACGAAATTATTCGAGGGTCAGAACAATCGTCAATAGAGCAAGCAGCAGTGTGCGTTTACTAGTGATACAGAGCAGTTCGGTGATCATATTTAAATTAAATACATATATCATAACAATGTCAGAGAATTCTTCAACAAGCAAAATAGTTGATGTAGAATCGCTAGAAGATCTTTTGAAAATGAAGATTTTCAAAAGGTGAAGTCACTAATGCTCTCGTATATACGAATTCTATTTAAGAGAGTAATGAATTATTAAAAATCCTCCAGCGAAAATATATTTTTACTCCTATTTCCATTGCAATTATTATATAAAAATTTTCTCATACACTATATATTTTATAGATAAGATTTACGGTTTTTTTACAATATAAATCATTAACAATATATTTAACAAACACTAATATATTTAAGGAACGCAGTTTTATTATTTGTTAATGTTTTTTGTTTCACTTTTATGCTTACAGAATTAAAAAAAAAACCATACAGCAGAGATCGAACCTGAGCCGTCAACTCGGTAGTCTATTACCTTCGCTGTTCCGCTACGCCGCTTCGTTAAATACCCTTCTTACTAACTCGTACAATTTGTTAGCTCTTTTCTTTAGACCATTTTTTTTCGAAAATGAAGAGGTACTGCATTGTATGCTATTGCCATGAGTTATTAGTAGTCAAATACTATTAACTCCGTAAGTTTTGTTCCAAACTGTTTCCCGATCGATGCTTCCTCCCCTTGTTAGATCTTGCCTTCAGTGGCTGGATCATTACGATCTTGCCTCCAATGGCTGGATCATTACAATCTTGCCTTCAGTGGCTGGATCATTACGATTTTGCCTTCAGTGGCTGGATCATTATGATCTTGCCTTCAATGGCTGGATCACATGGGATCTGAAAATCCAGCCTGCTACGCAGGCAATGGTTACCTAATATTTTATTCAATCAAGTGAACATTGGCAACATATTCCGTTACGGTACACTGTGCTCTCAAGGTCAAATCATTATTTGTTCTTTGAATGACCCTCAACGTTTGCCTTGACTCCTACAACAATCTGAATACTCAATAACCTGAACGCGCTCTTCAGAATCCGGGGTTAAAAATAGGTGTTCCTATTTAAAAAACACAAGTTGACCTTTGAATGAACTTGAAAATGGTGATCAAGGTCAAAGTCAAGGCCACCAGCTTATGACCCTCTTTGATCCCAACAACTTCTATTCGGGGCATATTTCATAAAAACGACGATCTACCAGCTATTTCGTTCCAATAACATGTTTGACCTTCAAATGACCTCTACAGTTCATTTCGACCCTCCATAAAAATACATATCTGAACGTATCTGAACGTAACTGTAAGATTTTGCGCTCTTTCAGAATTCGAAGTAAAAAATAGGGGTTTCCATTTGAAAAACACAAGTTGACCTTTAAATGACCTTAAAAATAGAGATCAAGGTCAAAGTCAAGATCATCATAAAGTAGTTCACTTAACTCCCTACAACTTTTATTCAGATCATTTGCCTTGAAACTTGAATACTGAAGAATTATTAAAGTGGTCCGTTACTTTTCGGACACCCTGTATATCCAGATAGTCAAATGTGTGTAAATAGGTTCCGAACAGTGCTACACATTTTTGGTGCTAAAGAAGCAATAAATCCAACGCAAGATCTATTGTCCTAAATTATGTTACCAACTGTCGTTAGAAATATGGGGTTTGGGAAAAAGTTCGTGGCATTTTTTTAGTAAAATTCAACTGCTTTTATTATAGTGTGAAAATGAATTTATTTAAACCAAATATGCTCCATTATTATCGATAATGTTTCGCCATTTTTCGGGTAGAGTCATAATGCCATCGGTGAAGAACTTCTGTGGTTTTTGGTTGAAAAACTGAATCAAGTGGTTTTCACAGGCTTCTTTTGAAACCAGCTTAATTCTATTGAGAGAGTTCTGCAGAGATCGGAACAAGTGATAGTCTGAGGGTGCTATGTCTGGACTATATGGTAGATGCATCAAAACTTCCCAACCAAGCTCTCGTAATTTTTGACGGGTCATCAAAGAAGTGTGTGGTCGGGCGTTGTCATGATGGAAGACAACACCTTTCCTATTATTCAATTCGGGCCGTTTTCTTTCAATTGCATGGCGTAATCTCTCTAGTTGTCCACAGTAGAGTTGAGAATCAATCGTCTGACCAACTGGAAGTAGCTCATGGTGGACGATTCCCTTCCAGTCCCATCACACACACAGCATCTCCTTTTCCAGCGTCAATCCTGGCTTCGCGAACGCTTGTGACGGCCCACCATCCCTCGTCTATGATCTTTGACGCTTCCGATTGTCGTATGTGATCCATTTTTCATCACCGGTTATGACACGTTTCAGAAATGGCTCGATTTCATTGCGTTTCAGCAGCGCAGATGTTAATTCGGTCTATCATGTTTTTCGCGCTTAACTCATGAGGAACCCATACATCGAGCTTCTTTTTGTAGCCAGCTTTGTGTAACTGGTTCAAAACAGTTTTGTGGTCAATGCCTAGCTCTATACCAATATCGACACTGCTGATATGCTTATCTTTTTGGACTTTTTCAAGAATTTCATCAGCTTTTTCAGTGATTGGACGACCAGAGCGTGATTCATCTTTCACATCAAAATTACCAGAACGAAAGCGAGCGAACCATTTCCGCGCAGCAGATTTTGATAAAGTACCTTCACCGTACACAGCACAAATTTTTTCACAAGCCTGCGCAGCGTTCTTCCCTTTGTCGTAATAATATTGCAAAATATAGCGCAATTTTTCATTACTTTTCTCCATTTTCAAACACAAACAACTTTTCAACCACTGCACCAATTTCGATGTTTATACACTCAAAGTAACGCTCGAAGTGTCACCTTTCCGACGAGCGTTTAGTGGTGTCGCTGCGATCTGTGTTTCCTGAGTTATTTGCAATTGACGCCATCTATCGGAAAAAACGCCACGAACTTTTTTCCAAACCCAATATAATAGAACCTACTAACAGATAATGCGAATAGATTTGTGGCGGAAACCGCACAGAGCGGTTTGAGCAGCAAATTGGTAATAGAAACCGAACAGACCTTGCTGCATTCAGTTTAATGGAAAGAACTGTTCGGTTTTTGCCACCAATCTGCGATAAAATTCTGTTAGCAGGTTCTATCATCGAAATATGAGCTGAATGCAGACACATATAACTATAGTTTTGGTACAGAATTTGATCAAATTTATTGCCAATCTAGGCACAGTTTGCATTCACTTTGCTTACTGGGATAGGAGTGATTGTCCTTTGAAGAAAAATATTTAGTTGAGTGACTCAATTTTTTATAATAATATGAATAATTTCGATCAAAAGTACTAGAATTTTGTTTAAATTAACTAGAAATCTTAATATAATAATAGTTTATATTGAAATCTAGTAACTTCAACTAGAGGTATTAAGTTATTCATATTTCATAAAAAATTATTTTATTCGACCAAATATTTTTTTCGTGTTCAATTGATTAATCAATTCATATGATGGTGGAATATGTCAAACAAAATTTTTTTTATTTTCTTGAAAGTATTCACTCGACGATTCAGAATGGAAAATTTACTATATGCATGTGAAAAATTACTCGAATTACATGGATTCAGCTTTTATTCTTAAGTAAAATTTTACTCCAAAAATGTAGAATATTAGGTCATTCATTAAGTTCTGCGGTTTTTCCAATAGATGACGTTTGTCTGTTGAAAAAGATAGCTTGCGTTGCTTGAACCGCAGGTTGTCGCATACTCCTTTTATATTAGACAGGTTAGACAACGCTTAATATTTCGCCAGAAACTTTGTTGTGTTTGGATGTATTTTGTGTGCGCGCTATTCATTGAAAACGGAGGATTAAAAGATGCATTTTCGACACATTTTGCTGTTTTTTTTTCAAGAAAGGAGTAAAAGCGATGTGGACGTATAACATGAGATATGTGGCGTGTACGGGGACTCGACCATAAGCGCTGACATTTACCAGAGTTGATTTGCACGCTTTCGTTCTAAAGATGTGAACCTCACCGATGTTGTCCATTCCGGTCGTCTATTTACTACTGACGACGACCAAATTTTGGCCGCAATTAAGGTTGACCAGCATCTGACGACGCGGAAGATCGCGGAGCGCTTAGACATCGTATCGCCCATACAACTGTTACGCAGCGATTAAAACAGCTTGGGACAACGAAGAAGACGGATGTTTAGGTCCCTCACGAACTCACCGAGAAAACATTTTGGATCGTGTCATTATCTGTGATTCTCTGCTGAAATGGACTCGCTGGAGGCCTTTCTCAAACGGATGGTTACGGGAGACGAAAAATGGGTGATGTACAACAACATCTGACGTCAGCTGACGTCAGCAGTCGTGGTACGGTTCGAATGAGTCGTCATCATCTGTCGGCAAAGTAGATTTGTATCTGAAGGAATTGATACTGAGTATGTAGTGGGATTGGCGAGGCGTCTTGTATTTCGAGCTGCTTTCGCGTGGTCAGACCATCGACGCTAAGAAGTACTGCACTCAGCTGGATAAATTGAAGCAGACAGTACAGCGGCCGAAATTAGCGAACAGTAAGGGCGTCGAATTCTACTACGTCAACGCCAAATCACACACTGTTTTGGTGACCAAGCAGAAATTGAAGTGCTTTGGCTGAGAAGCACCCACTATACTCTTCAGACCTTACGCTCTCGGATTACCATCTATTCCACTCCAATGCGAGCTTCTAGGGGCAATGCTTTGATTCAGTGAACGATATCCAAATATATTTGGAAAACTTTTTCACGCAGAAGTCGCGCGACTTCTACAAACGCGGCATTATGTCCCTTCCAGAACGTTGGCAGAAGGTAGTCGATCAAGATAGATAATACATTTTCGATTTAATAAATGTTAAGTACAATAAATTTGTATTTCAATTTAGGACAAAGAAATTGCAGAACTTAATGAACGACCTAATACATATAACGATTTACATAATATGAAGTAATAAACGGCGACCGCTATACTATCATTTATTATGCGAATTTAACAACACAGGATGATATTTTGCCATTCAATATTAAGTTCGGTAAGAAAAATTAATTAAACGAATAAGTATAAAAAAAAGGAGGTCACTTGTTCTCTAAAATGGCAGCACTTTATTTTAAATGATTGTGAATCGATGAAAGTACAAACATGTTTTATGATTCCTTTACAAAACGATGCTCTACAGTTACTCTGTATTGTCGTCTGCGTGATTGTAAGTACTTCATGGTGAAAAGTGTCGCGGTTTTACAGTCTTTACGGTATTTTTGCCGTCGCCGACGAAATACAGAAATTATCGCAAATATTGTCAATCATCGCAAGATATTCTTATAACGATAAATGCACCTATAACTTGCACGTTTATTCAAATGTTCGTTCAAAAAGTAGTGACGTGAAACGGCGTTTGCTCGCAGAAACTTTGCTCAGCACTCATTGAGAGCGTCTCTATTTTTGAATTGCACGATGCATCCACCTCACAATAACTTGGATACAAAACAGCAAATCTCTTCATGTTCTCATCAACACTTGCTTCTTCATCGTAGCTTCACAAACGTTTCGCTGAATGAATAAGTTACATTCAGGCGATTAATTGTCTTTGCTGTCACGATATTGTTACATTAATCACGAAAATACTTCTTATAAAAGTTCTTGCACAATAATAGACCAAAGATGCCTTCTCTTTAGAGATGGTTGTTCACAGATGGAAGATTGGTAGAAGCTAACTTGAGAGCTCTGTATTGCCTGTAGAGACGTTGCTTACAAAACTGATAAAATTCGACCTCGCGAGTGAAATTGTTGCGTACTAGGTTCTTCACTTCTTCACTGACTGGCGGTTTGAAGAAATTTCGATTGATTCTCATGAAAGAGTTCACCTGATCTGAAAAAATAAGATAACAATAATAACAACAATAACATAAAATATGTTCTAAGGTAATAATAATAACAATAACAACATAAAAGATGTTTCTCCGAATAAACCACCTCTCCGATTGTAATTAAACTTACTAGGTGAACTCAAAAAATCATGTTAAAGTTAATTGTCAAAGTGTCAAATGCGAGTCTTGAATAGTTTACAAGATAATATTGTAGAATTGAATAGTTTAAAAATATTTTCACTTTTACTTACTCCTCATCAATGACTTTGATTTCGATAATATAAAGGTCATAGTTCTGAGTATTTTCTAACAGTTTTTGTTGTTGCTTATTATTTGTTAAAAAGTTATTAATAAAAAGTTTAAAGATTATATCAATTATATTTCAAAATAAATTATTTACTAGAATAACAATTTGACATATATTGCACGGTCAATGTCTTAAGGAAGCTTCAGAAAATTTTAGTTAGTGTTTAATAAAAAGTTATTAACAAAAAATATAATAAATAGAATATAATTTTCTGACACCCTATGTAGATTATATGCTTTTGTGTGAACAACATATGTATAGTTTAAATCTTTCACTTTATTAAATTGATGAAGCTATTACTCAGCAAACAAAAAACATTAAATCTACTTTTTTAAATGTTGATATTATATGTAATATTTATCATTTTTGCATAATATTTTACAAATATTACATAAATATTATATAATAAAATAGTTTTCAAAATTTTTAGAGTATTTTAAAAACATAAAACAAATTGTTTGTAATATTATCGCGATACATTTATTAAAAGTACAGGGAGTGGAGAAAATAATGTGAACAACATGCTGAATATTATACATTTATTTGTATTGGCAATCCTGGCAAGGTATGAACAGTGCGACGCGTATATATTGTGCAGTTTACGTACTAACTTTTCTAGTTTATATTTCAATGTACTACACACTTTGTTTTACGACGGTCTCAACAATCGGACGGTGAAATGAGCAAACTATCAGACTTCAAAAAGAGGCAAATCGTAGGTGCTCGGTTAGTGGAAGTGTCTGTAACGAAAACGGTTGAACTGTTTAACATTTCACGAGCGGCAGTATCCACGGTGATGATAGTCTAAGTAAAATATGGGAAAACGATACCTGCAAAGAGAAAAAGTGGACGCAAATCAACAGACAGGGACAGACAGAGACCATCGAATATTAAAAAGAATCGTGGCCAAACAGCATAAAACTACCACAGCAAAGATGACAGCAGAACTCAACAGTAATTTGAGCAATCTTGTTTCGACAAGAACAGTACGGCGGGAGCTCCACGAAAGTAACATTTATGGCAGGGCTGTAATTCCGAAACTCCTTACAACGGAAGCTAACGCGAAGCCGCGAAAGAAGTGATGCCACATCATGAAATTTGGACGATTGATGATTGGAAGAATTTGGTATAGTCCGACGAATCATCGTTTACTTTGTTCCCTATAAACGGCCGAGTTTATGTATAAAGAACACCCAAAGAAGCCTACGATCCGGACTCCTTACTACTCACAGTCAAACATTGGGGCAGCTTTATGAAGATTTGGGCAGTTATATTATGGTATTCCGTTGGTCCGATTATTACTATCAATGGCCGTATTACTGCGAATATCTCAATCCTCAACGATGAAGTTCTTACTATGACCAGCACATTGTTGCCAAACATTGCCATATTCCAAGATGATAATGCGATAATGATAATACACACAGCTAAACAAATTCAGTCTTGTTTCGAGGAACATCAGAATATCAAATAATCAAACATTTTCTCTAGCCAGTACAATCGCTAAAACTCAATTATCATTAAATCGCTATGGAGCAGATTTCCACCTCCATCATCGTTCAAGCAATTGGCGGAAGTGTTGGTACAAGAATGGGACAATATTCCGTTGGAAACTATTCATAAACTTTACAAATCTATTACGCGACGAATTGCAGCTGTCTTAAAGGCAAATGGTGGCTCTACAACTTATTAATAAATATTGCGTATTTGTCAGGTGTTCACATTATTTTATCTACATTATTTTATCCTTGTAAATGTCAGAGAATATTTGTACACATAGAGAAATAAATTAATTATATGTATCTAATTTTACCATAAACAACGTATAATATAGGATTTTTTTACATCAGATACGTTGTTGGTTTACAAATTTGTTATCTACAATAATTCATCTACGTAATAAATTCGTCAAAAATGTATATTCTATTATCGAACTCATAAAACTATCAAGATAATATATTCGCTCCTATAACATTGAGTCTCAATCCAATATATGCAAATTCAATATGGCCATTTCATGATATTGATAAAAATTGAAGGATTATAAGACAGATTTGTTTTAATTTTTCAAACTTTTTATAAAATAATATAGAAATAGTAAGAAAATTAATATTAGGTGTACAAATGAATAATCCAATTTTTTCAGCTACATTCAAGGTTTATTTTAAAAGAAAGTAAATTAAATTGTTCAATCAAAGTATTCGCCGTTGCTTTCTATAACTTTAAGCCATTTTTCAGGCAGCTGATGAATTCCATCTCGGAAAAATGTTACGTCTTTGGACACAATAAAGTCATCAAGCCATTTTCGAATCTCATCCACTGATTGGAAGTGCATATCGGACAAGGCGTGTTGCATCGACCGGAACAAGTGATAATCGGATGGAGCAATGTCTGGTGAATACGCCGGGTGCTGCAAGACGTCCCAGCCAAGACTCATTATGGTGTCTTTTGTATTGGAAGCAATATGTGACCTGGCGTTGTCATGCAACAATTTCACTGGACGTTCTCCTTTTCCAGTATCCGGGCGTTTTCGTTCTAATTCTTGACGCAAGCAGATTAATTGACGTTGGTAGCAGTCCGCAGTAACTGCCGGGTTTCACCCGGTTCCAACAACTCATAATAAAGCACGCCCTTGATATCCCACCAAATGCAGAGAAGAACCTTCTTTCCGAAGCGATTGGGTTTTGCGACCGATTTTGATGATTCGTCGGGATTTACCTATGACTTTCTGCGTTTCGGATTGTCATAAAGTATCCATTTCTCATCGCCCGTAATGATTTTCCACAAGAAAGACTTTCGACGCTGCTTATTGAGAAGAGAAAGACACGCTGCCACTCGTTGATTTTTGTTGGTTTCAGTGAGTTCATGCAGAACCCATTTTCCTTCTTTCTGGATCTTTCCCATCTCATGTAGGCGTTTGGAAATCGTTTGCTGCGTTACTCCCAACTGTTCTGCAAGCTCTTTTTGTGTTTGTGCCGAATTCTCAGCGAGCAGTTGTTCCAAATCATCGTTATCGCACTTCCGAGGGCCTCCAGGGCGTTGTTTGTCAATTAGACTGAAATTACCGCTTTTAAACCTCTTAAACCAAAATGCGTACACATTGTACGATACAACACCTTCGCCGAGAAAGGAACAAATCGATATCGATTCGCACGCTCTTGCAGCATTTTTTCCTTATTGGAATTCGTAAAGAATGCAGTGTCGGATATGCACCTTATCTGTTGCCATTTTCGACTGTACTGAACTGAATACTTTTGAAGATTATGTTGGGTCTTTCGCCAAACTATATGTTCTTTTTAATAGCTATATGTCAACATTGCATAATCACAAAAGAGCGGGAAAATCTATTCAATTTAAAATTGATTTCATAACTGCTTAAAATAATTTGGATTATTCATTAGTACACTTAATATATCGGGTAAGTCAGTTAAAAAATTATAGACTTATATTTCGGGAACGAAGCATTTTAGAGAAAAATGTATCAAACAAAAGTTGTACAGTTTCAAGAGGGATATAAAATAACAATATCAGTTTGTTTACAAATGGCGTCATATTCGAGATATTCACTGATCATTATTTTTCTTAAGTGGAAATCCCAATTTTTTATTATATCATCTTTTTCTATCAATTAATTTTAACAACTTTCGTCTGAAACATTTTTTAATTTGCCTAACATTTTTTTAGATATTTCGATAAGTTAACAAAGTCAGGGCACTATTGTAACAATATATTTTTGAGACTAAATAGGGTAAAAAAGGCTAGTACCAATTAACTAATTTTTCTTCCGACAAATAGTTAACGAGATATGGTAAATTAAATACTGAAAACCAAGTTACCAAGTTTTCCTTAAATATCTCAAAAAATTTTAGGCAAATGTTTGAGACAAAAGTTGTTCAAATTAATTGATAGAAAAAGATGACATAACAAAAAATTGGAGTTTCCATTTAAGAAAAGTAATGATCAGTAAATATTTCGAAAGTGACGCCATCTATAAATAAACTGATATAAGTTGTTTTATATCCCCCTTAAAACCATACAATTTCTGTCTGATATATTCTTCTCTAAAATGTTTCGTTTCCGAGATATAAGTTTCTAACTCTTTAACTGACTCACCCGTATATATGTGTTAATCTATATGAAATTAGTTCAATAAATATACGTATAACGAGCAACGAAAACCAATAAACTCAATAAACTATCACCGGAAATATATAATTCAATAAATTCAATAAATTCAATAAACTTTTACTAAAAATAATTCATAAACTAAATTATCCCGACCCAAACTTCTTCTTAATGAAAACAGCTGCGCGAAAATGAAAAGCCTGGACTAGGCAATTTTTTCTTTTTTTTATAATGGTCGCCTATGTTTCCATTAATTTCTAATCTATACTATAAACCTGCTTTGATATCGTGATGGTTATCATTAACTAGTTCTCGGATAAATGAGAGTTTTTAGTAGTCTCTCGAGTTATCGAGACTACTAAAAAAGTAAAAAAATCGAAACCTTCCTTTATCTTTATCGACTTTGGAGATGTTTTCTCGCTGCAGCTACATTCGTAAAGATTATCACTGACAAGGGGAGGACGCATCGACCGGGAAACGATTCGGAACGAAAGTTATGAAGTTAATAGTACTTGACTACTAATAACTCATGGTAATAGCATACGATGCACTACTTCTTCGTTTCTGAGAAAAACGGTCTAAAGAAAAGAGCCAACAAAGTATATGAGTTAGTAAGAAGGGTGTACAACGAAGCGGCGTAGCGGAGCAGCGAAGGTAACGGACTATCGAGCTGACGGTCCAGGTTCAATCCTTGCTATGTTTTTTTTATTCTGTAAGCATAAAAATGAAACAGAAAACATTAATAAATAATAAAACTGTGTTTCTTAAATATATTAATGTTTGTTAAATATATTATTAATGATTTAAATTGCAAAAAACCGTAAATCTTATCTGTAAAATATATAGTGTATGAGAACATTTTTATATAATAATTACAATGGAAATAGGAATAAAAATATTGTTATGAAATATATAGGAGTGCTATTAAACTAATATGAGATAATTTTTCGTAATCTTATATCGTATATATAAAATATTTGTTTCTGTACAACTCTCTATGTTGTGTTGAAGCTCTTTATCTGGCAATCCTCTTCCAAAAACATCCTTTGTGTCATTCTAAACGACCGTTAGAAATGACGAAATGATTCGAGGATCGGAACAGTCTTCAATAGAGCAAGCAGCAGTGTGCTTTTGTAGTTTACTAGTGATACAGAGCAGTTCGGTGATTATATTTAAATTACATATATCATAATAATGTCAGAGAATCCTTCAACAAGTAAAATAGTTGATTTAGAATCGCTAGAAGAAAGATCTTTTGAAAATGAAAATTGTAAAGGTGAAGCCACTAATGTTCTCATATATACGAATTCTATTTAAGAGAGTAATGAATTATTATCAAAAAATGCTCCAGTGAAAATATATTTTTACTCCTATTTCCATTGTAATTATTATATAAAAATTTTCTCATACACTATATATTTTATAGATAAAATTTACAGTTTTTTTGCAATTTAAATCATTAATAATATATTTAACAAACACTAATATATTTAAGAAACGCAGTTTTATTATTTATTAATGTTTTTTGTTTCACTTTTATGCTTACAGAATAAAAAAAAGCCATACAGCAGGAATCGAACCTGGGCCGTCAATTCGGTAATTTATTACCTTCGTTGCTCCGTTACGCCGCTTCGTTGAATACCCTTCTTACTAACTCGTACAATTTGTTGGCTCTTTTTTTTAGACCATTTTTTCTCGAAAACGAAGAAGTAGTGCATTGTATGCTGTTACCATGAGTTATTAGTAGTCAAGTACTATTAACTCCGTAAGTTTCGTTCCAAACCGTTTCCCAGTCGATACGTCTTCCCCTTGTGAGATTTAATCATGTGAGTGTCTATTCCGGTTTTAATTCACAAAATGATCTTGATGGTTGATATTCAGATAATTATAGCCATGACCTTTGAGGCTATCAGTTTGGTAGTATGCTGTCAATAAGTATCCTAACAGTTTGAATAAATTGTTGTATCGGGGCCATATGGTTATTTATCAAAGAAAACAGAGTTTCGCTTATACGACAATTCTTGGGACAAATTTCTAAGCAGAGCTCTCTAGTGACTATCTAACAGAATTATAATTTTTATAATACATGTCAATATCAAAGTCATTAATGGGAGTAAGTAAAGGTTGAAGCATTTTAAAGCTATTTAATTTTATAATATTATTTTTTAAATAATTCAAGGCCCACGCTTGGGAATTTAATAGTTAACTTTAATATGATTCTTTGAATTTAGCTAACAAGTTTCATCTCAATTGAAGGGATGGTCCATTTGAAAATACAGCTTAACATGAATATGAACAATAATAACAACATTATATAGAGTGAGGAAGAAGTCCCGTACCGGTAAAATATCTCGAAAACGTAAGTTTATATTTGAGAGTATTTGAGAAAAAAATGTTTCAGACAAAAGTTGTATGATTGTAAGAGAAACATAAAACAACTATATCATTTTGTTTACAGATGGCACCATTTTCGAGATATTCATTGACCATTACTTTAATTAAATAGAAGCCCCAATTTTTTATTACATCGTTTTTTTCTACCAATTAATTTGAACAATTTTTGTCTAAAACATTTTTTTATTTGCTTAATATTTTTTGAGATATTTAAAGAAAACGATAACTTTTTCAATATTTAACTAACAACACCTCACTATTTGCGGAACTATTTATCGGAAGAGAAAGTGGTAGACTTTTTTGCTCTATTTGGTCTCAAGAATATATTGTTATAATAGCGCCTTGACTTTTGTTAATTTGATGATTTTGAAATTTCTAAAGGTCGATAAGTTAACAAAAGTAAGGGTATTATTATAACAATATATTCTTGAGATGAAATAGAGCAAAAAAGTCTAGTACCACTTTTTCTTCCGACAAATAATTAGCGAGATGTTGTAAATTAAATATTGACAAAGTTATCAAGTTTTCTTTATATATCTTCAAAAATATTAGGTAAATAAAAAAATGTTTCAGACAAAAGTTGTTTAAATTAATTGGTAAAAAATGATGGTGTAATAAAAAATTGAAGTTTCGTTTTAAGAAAAGTAATGATCAGTGAATATCTCGAAAGTGGTACCATTTATAAACAAAACAATATAGTTGTTTTATGTCTTCTTTGAAATCATACAACTTTTGTTAAAAATATTTTTCTCTAAAATGTTTGGCTTTCGAGATATCAGGTGTAGTAAAAAGAAATCCATTATTTTTGCATGAAATTGAAGGCTTTAATTACCATAGTTAGAATGATCCGATTTAGGTCAAATATGCGCCGTTTTGTTCGATAACTTGTTGCCATTTTGAAGGTAATTTCATTATGCCTCTCTCATAGAAGCCCTCGTCCCTATTGGCAAAAAATTGAGACAGTCGATTTTCACAAGCCTCTCTTGAAGCGAATTTTTCACCAGCAAAATTGTTCGCCATGGACAGGAACAGATGGTAATCACTTGGTGCCAGGTCCGGACTATAAGGTGGATGCATAAGAACCTCCCAACCAAGCTCCCGGAGCTTCTGGCGAGTCACTATCGATGTGTGTGGCCTGGCGTTGTCCTGATGGAACACAATTCCTCTCCTATTGACCAAAGCTGGCCGCTTCTGGGCGATTGCTTCCTTCAGACGGTCCAATTGTTGACAGTACAGTTCCGAGTTAAGAGTTTTGCCGTAGGGGAGCAGCTCATAGTAGATAATTCCCTGCTAATCCCACCAAACACACAGCAAAACCTTCCTGGCCGTCAATCCTGGCTTGGCCACCATTTCCGCCGGCTCACCGCGATTCGACCACGACCGTTTTCGCTTGATGTTGTCGTAAGTGATCCACTTTTCATCATCAGTGACCAACCGCTTCAGAAATGGGTCGATTTTGTTGCGATTCAGCAGCGATTCGCAGATGGAAATTCGGTCCATGAGGTTTTTTTTCGTTAACTCGTGTGGCACCAATGCATCGAGCTTCTTTTTGTATCCAGCCTTATTCAAATGGTTCCAAACGGTTTGCTGTGCAATCTTTAGCTCTTGGGCAATCGAAACAGTGCTTACATGACGGTCGGACTCGACAATGTCCATGATTTTATCGATATTTTCGACAATTGGCCTTCCAGTGCGTGATGCATCTTTGACATCGAAATTACCGGAACGGAATCGACGAAACCAAAATTGCGCGTGATTGGCTGTTACAGTATCAGGACCATAAACACTATTCACATTTTCAGCCGCCTGGCTTGCGTTTTCGTCTTTATCGAAGAAAAACTGTAAAATATAGCGTATTTTCTCTTTGCTAGTGTCCATCTTTGACGCGCGCTCAAACAAAACTGAGTCAACTAATCACAAAATTGTCAGAAAAGTTTTTTTAGTACGAAATCTCATCTTTCTAACGCCATCTAGTGGAACCCGATCGGACTTATACAACGCGAGATACAGATAACTAAAGCCATCTATTGGAAAAATAATGGATTTCTTTTTACTACACCTGATATTTTACCAGTCCGTGACTTTTTCTTCACTCTATACATACAGGGTTTGCCAAAAGTTCCGGAATAGCTAATTATTTTAAAAAATAATGATTGTTTAAAACAATGTTTGAGACAAAAGTTGTAGAGCTTAAAAAAAGCTATCAGATGTTGATAACTGTTTGACCTTGGAATGACCTTGATAAACGTTATCAAGGTCGACCTAAAAATTTTAAATAGAAATTCGAATTTTTTATGACACCATCTTTTTTCATCAATTAATTTGAACAACTTTTGTTTAAAATATTTTTTTATTTGCCTAACATTTTTTGAGATATTTAAGGATAACTTGGTAACTTTTTCAATATTTAACATATGATATCTCGCTAACTATTCGTCGGGATAAAAAATGGTACTAGACTATTCTATTTGATCTCAAGAATATATTGGTACAATAATGCTTTATTTTTTGTTAATTTATCGATCTTTCGAAATTTCAAAATTATCAAATTAACAAAAGTCAGGGCGCTATTGTAACAATATATTCTTGAGATCAAATAGTATAGAAAACTCTAGTACCATTTTTTTATACCGACAAACAGTTAACGAGATATCGTAAGTTAAATATTAAAAAAGTTACCAAGTTATCCTTAAATATCTCAAAAAATATTCGGCAAATAAAAAAATGTTTCAGACAAAAGTTGTTCAAATTAATTGGTGGAAAAAGACGGTGTAAAAAATTGGACTTTCCATGAAAGGTTTTTATGTCGACTTTGATAACGTTTCTCAAGGTCATTCCAAGGTCAAACAATTATCAATATCTGATAGCTTTTTTAAGCCCTACAACTTTTGTTTCAAATATTGTTTTAAAAATCATTATTTTTTGAAATAATTAGCCGTTCCAGAACTTTTGGCAGATCCTGTATAATAATAACTTAAAAATTTTTTAATTAAACAAAAATTAATCGTTTACCATAATAAACGTCAGTAGCTCCTTGAAAAAATCGTGGTATGTAGTTCTCCAATACTGTGAGGGTCGTATTCATATCTTCCAGGACACCAACTACCGCATAATGTTTCTCCACTGCCAACTTCGCACGTTCCAGAGCACCAACGGTATTAAAGGGACTTTGAAAAGAGATATATATATATATTAATAAAATATCACGCATTTTATGTATTTCGCAATTATATTATTATTATTATTTTATATATTATATATTATATATTATATATTATATATATATTAATAAAATATCATGTTTTTTATGTATTTCGCAATTATATTATCCAGATACAAAAATGTGACACGTAAAAAATTATAGAATATTAAGGAAGTATTCAGTCGATTTGAATATGAAAAATTAAATTTTAATGTCCACATTTTCTGCTAGTATAAATCAGAAACATGTTGAAAATATGTTTGCAATATATTATGATAAAATTTTGGTAAAGTTATAGAAAAAGTAAAGACTACACTATGTAGAAGAAAATGTAATCTGAATTTCGAGTTCTTTTCTTAACGGTTCTTTGGTATATTTTTGGTAACCCTATATTGTATATGTAAAATGTAGCAGAATGACCGTATCAGGCATTTTTCGAAAAAATGTCGCATTTTGAAAATTAGCATGGGTTGTAAAGACAATCGAATAGGTTAAAACTAATTTTATGGTTTTTACTTCAGATGAGCTCAATCGTGATAACCAATGAGACAAATGTTTCTTGATATGCTCTGCGTTTTATTTTATACATAACCTTTTTCATTAGATATTCTTTTCACATAAAAATTAAGGACATTTTTTTTAAATATCAATAAATAAATAAGCAAAACTATGCCCTTTTGTTTTATAATCTTTATGAAAGAAATTTTTAAATATTGTGAATTTTTCTGCTTGCTTCAAAAGACTACTATCTTAATACTCGTCACTGATGACTGCGGAAGTTTTTAGTGAAGAATTCGCGACGAAAGTGTGTTCTTACGTGCATTTTTCGCTGTGTCCACAAAAGAAGAGTGTTTGTCTGCGATGATCGCCGATGCCTTCGTGGATTTCACCTTGCAAGTATCTGCACTCACGATCGCCTTTGAGAACGCATATTTCGAAATCCTTTTTGAGCCAATTTGGATCGGGCAGCGGTAAATCTGGAAAGATTTGCTTCCTCTCCACATAATACCACGGTGCCCTTACGTAATAATACCAGGATATAACCCTTTCCACAGGATCACGGACTATGTTGATGTAAATCGGCTCTGGCAAATGGAATCTGATGACGAAGACAGAGGAAAGTAGAAAATGACATAGCAATCATCCAAATTGCAAGGGCTAATCTCGTGGTACTCACTCTGTGAAGTTAGTGAAGCAGACGTGCTTCACGTAGACAGATGGTTCCGAGTAACTGCTGACCATCCGGGCGAGCTGGAGCTGCGAATACAGAGGAAGCCAAACTAAAGTTAAATCCTACGGACCGTACGAATGAAACTATTTAAGAAGAAAGAAATCCTAAAGAAATCATTTAAGATAAAGGGATCAGTATCTTAACATGTTCCTAACTCCGATTTTCATCGTTTTAATCTTTATATAAGGATAATCGAATTCTCCCCTCCTTCAATATAGAGCACAATTCTTTCTACATTTTGTAGTTTTCATTACATTATCCAAATATTCATCTCTATGAATTTGTATATTTTGTAAGATAAATCATTGCTTAGTATATCTGTGTAATAGCTTCAGCATTTGTTAATTATGTTGATGCTCTCAATAAAAAATAGCAAATTGTTCATAATTTATTATTTATTAATCTTTTTAGAGATGTTGACATAATCTATATATTTACATATGTTCAGTTGTTTTATTAATTCAAACATTGTCAACAAAATAAAACATTTCTTTAAATAAACATTCATTAGAAAATTTTATAAAAAAAGACCTTGTCAATGATTTATAGATGTCATATTTGTCCTTTCAAAATTAAATTATTTTCATCTGAGTTTAATTAATTGATCTTTAAGCAGTTAGTTAGGTTCTTTTTATAAAATGAACATTTTTTTCACTTCGAAATGTAAAATAGTAACAAAACGAAATATAAACTAGTTAGATAGTAAGAATATGAAATAGTAATATAAAGTGGTATAAATGAAACTTGTTGACTTTATTATAAAGTAAATCATGTAAAACAAGTATTTAAATATCGGCATATTTGTTTTATATAGATATTATATAATAAAATTTGTCTATTGTAATCTTCCTTATTAACTTCCGATGCAACAGTCCTGATAGGTTCAATAGAAATGTTTTATATATATAAGTATATATTATATTATTATTATATATATTATATATTATATTAATATTAATATTAAATATTATATATTATATTAGTATATTAGTAGATATTATATAATTATATGTGTGTATATATATATATATAAAAGTATATATGGTGTATATATATATATATATATATATCTCCTAATGAAATAATTATAATAATTTAAAGTTTGATAACAAGATGAAATGATATATGTTAATTTCACTACTATTGATTCACACTCATAAATATTACGTAAATATTGCAATATTTACCGACCATCGACTAAATCGATGATCAGAACAATGAATACTTATTATGTGCAAAATCTATTTAATTAATTTATTTTTATATTAAAAAATAGTCTAATTTTTAATTTATGTGTTGATTTTACAAGAATATATAATACAAGAATATTATTTTACAAGAATATATTTACAAGAATATATACAAGAATATAATATCTTGTAAAATCAATCTATATATATTATAAGTTCTATGTAATATTTTCTTATGTCTTTAATTCTACAGAAATTAGCATACATTTACATTCTTTATCTATTGTTAATTTTGATCATTACGAACTAAACGCTTAGATCGAGAAAGTGAAATATTTAGCAGAAGTGAGCCGATATTAAGTTGAGTTCTCGTGTTCGAATTTCAAGGATCTCAAAAGCGAGATGCATTCTTTTTCTTCTGATCGTTCTTCTCCCGTTTTCTCGCTCGATCATTATCCTACGTAACCGGTTTTTACCGTAGCTTAATGTTACCCATGTTTCCTCCCCCGTTTTACTGACGAGACATGAAGGAGCCGTACACGCGGAAGTGCCGAAGATGGAGACGGAAGAGATAGAAACCGTTAGCGTGCGAGTCACCTGATCAACCGTATCGTCATACTTTTTTATCACCTTGTAGGGCTCGAGCGGCGGGATTGTAAATTAAGCTTGGTTGATTGCTAAGTAAGCATCTGCCATCACTGCGATTGATGATAATTGATTGGGCCCTCTTGCCAGAGGTCGACGTACCTGTTCGATCGGTGCGAGACGTATCGTCTCGACTCGCTGGACACGATCTCTATTGAACGAGAACAAGTTCCTTATCGACAACCTCCTCAAGAGCTCCATGAACGTCTGGGAGCCGACTTTCGGCACGCGATTAAAGAACAGCACTTCTCGGTCAGCCCGTTTGGTGTTGTTCAGTGTGTCGATGTCGAGGATTTCGGGTTCCACATACTGAAAAGTCATAATAACTGGATGAAACATCTAGTGGACGAAATTCTGCCAGTTTTTGGCACTCTTGCACATATTTTATCAGGTATTAAGATATATTTATATAAACGGTTTTGTTTTATACTACATATTTATTTTATTATATAAAGTATATTTATGTAAAAGGAATTCATAAATTCATAAATTATTTATCAAAAACATATTAATATTAGGTGCGCAACTAAGTTCCTGCTGTTTTTCAAGAGATGGCTCCAGTAGTAAGTGCTGGTCGATTGTGACATAACCAAAACGTCATGAACCAAACTTAGACATATGGTAAACAAACCGCTTTGACACATTAGTGATTTTGTTTTTGCGTCATATACTTTTGGTTGTGTGAAAATGTCTTATTTTGTGCCAAATAATCGTCATTTGCGGGAAGTGTTGCTTTTCTTCTTTCATTCGAAGAAAACGGCGGCTGAAGCGCATCGAGAACTTCAAAAAGTTTACGGAGATGCTGCTCTAAGTGAAACAACGTGCCGTGATTGGTTCCGTCGCTTCAAAGACGGTAATTTCGATGTTGACGACCGTTCGCGTGAAGGAAGGCCAAAAACCTTCGAAGACGCTGAATTGGAGGCATTGCTCGATGAGGATCCGTGCCAAACGCAAAAAGAGCTTGCTTCAGCATTAGGAGTTACCCGCCAAGCCATTTCCAAGCGATTGCATGCGTTGGGAATGATTCAAAAACAAGGAACTTGGGTTCCTTATGATTTGAAACCAAGAGACATTGAGCGTTTTTTCGCCTGTGAACAACTGCTCCAGCGGCAAAAAAGGAAGGGTTTTCTTCATCGCATCGTTACGGGTGATAAAAAATGGATTCATTACAGCAACCCAAAGAGAACAAAATCATGGGAATTGCCCGGTCATGCTTCTACGTCGTCGGCTCGGCCGAATATTCACGCTGAGAAGGTTTTGCTGTGTATTTGGTGGGACCAGGGCGGTGTTATTTATTATGAGCTGTTGAAACCGAACGAAACCATCACTGGGGAACGGTATCGAACTTAATTGATGCGATTGAGCCGAGCACTGCGCGAAAAGCGACCACAATACGAGCAGAGGCACGAAAAAGTGATTCTACAGCATGACAACGCTCGGCTTCACGTTGCCAAACCCGTTAAAACCTATTTAGAAACGCTCAAATGGGAAGTCCTACCCCACCCGCCATATTCCCCAGATATTGCGCCGTCCGATTATTACTTGTTCCGTTCGATGGCACATGGTCTGGCTAATCAGCAGTTCCGCTCATATGAAGACATCTCAAAATGACTTGATTCGTGGATAGCCTCAAAAGACGAACACTTCTACCGTGACGGTATTCGAGCTCTGCCAGAAAGATGGGAAAAAGTTGTCGCTAGCGATGGGCAATATTTTGAATGATTCATTTGTAACCATTTTTTCACAATAAAGTTGCATTTTCATAAAAAAAACAGCGAGAACTTAGTTGCGCACCTAATAACTTATTAATTATTATTTCTTACAAGGAAACACATGGAAGTGTCCCTCTACGATTTTGATGAGCTTAAAATATGTTGTAATCTAGACCAAAATAAGGGATATAAATTTTTTTATACATGCCCAATCCTTTAATCTTTAAGTTTTATCCCAAAGGGATAAAACATCTCTTTGAAAAAAATTGGTATTTTTCTTTCAGCGAGTGTACCATAAAAAATATAAGGAAAAAATTTTTTCAATAAAAATTTAATAATTTGGAGAAACTTTACTTGAATGGTTTACTTTACTAGGTACGTGATTAAGTTTCCGGGTTTTTTTGATCAATGAAAAATGGAAAATTCCAAGAGAAATACAAAAAATGGTTTATTCAAAGTATCGTCCCTCGCTAGCTACACATTTTTGCCATCTCTCTGGCAATACATGAATACCGCGACGATAAAACGACGCGTCTTTGGACTGAAACCATTCATTCAACCAATTTTGTTTCTTCGAAATTGGCCAAGTGTTGCCCAGCCAAGCCATGCGCCATCGACTGGAACAAGTGATAATCGGAAGGGGCTAGGTCTGGCGAATACGGTGGGTGCGGTAGCAGATCCCATTTTAGCGTTTTGATGGTGTCCTGGACGATGGAAGTTGCGATGGCACGGAGCGTTGTCGTGCTGCAATATCACTCGTTCGTGTCTCGTGTCCTATTGTGGCCGTTTTTCGAGCAATGCATGATTCAAATTGATCAGTTGTTGTCGGTAGCGATGCCCATTGACAGTTTCGCCTGGTTTCAGCAGCTCATAGTACACGATTCCTTTCTGGTCCCACCAAACGCAGAGCATTGTCTTCTTTTCGAGCGATTTGGCCGTGCCGTCGATGTTGCTGCTTCGCCAGGTGAAAGCCACGATTTTTTGCGTTTGAGATTCTCGAAATATATCTACTTTTCATCGCCAGTAACAGTTTGATGCAGGAAACTCTTTCTTTCATGCCGCAAAAGCAAAATTTCGGAAGTGGCTCTTCGATTTTCCATCTGTCTCTCAGTCAACTCATGTGGCACCCATTTTCCTTCCTTTTGAATTTTTCCCATGGCATGTAAACGTTTGGAAATACCTTGGCGAGTCAAGTTTAATGCCTCCGCAAGTTGATCTTGTGTTTGCGTATCATCTTCATCCAATAACGCTTGCAGATCGGCATTCTTAATTGTTTTTGGTCTTCCGGAGCGCTCCTTGTCCTCAGTGTCGAAATCGCCACTTCTGAAGCGTTTAAACCAATCTTCGCAGGTAGTTTTTGATGGTGCATGTGTCGCCGTAGGCCTCCTCAAGCAAACGACGCGCTTCAGCTGCACTTTTCTTTCAAGTTAAAGCAGAAAAGAAAAGCAAATGCTGTTTATTTGGCACAAAACCCGACATCTTCGTTATTAGAAAAAATATTTTTGCGTTGCGATATGTGTTGGTATTATGACTGGTTATTGTTAACAGACGTCCAAGCTATAAAAAAAAACACAACTTCAGACATGTATGTCGACTACATGTGTCGTTAGCGCCATCCATGTGTGAAACCCGGAAACTTAGTTGCGCACCTAGTATAATAGCGTCTTCATTTTCTTTTAATCTTAAAATTTTAAACCCCCATACGCCCATTATTTAGTTTTTAATATATATCAAGTTTTTAATATAATCCAAAAATTTTGTTTCTATTAAATTAAAGAATATTTTATGTCAAATCCAACCATATACAGGGTGTCTCAGAACTTTGGGACACGGACTCCGTAGAGACATAGAGCTAAGTGAGAGGAACAAAAAAGTCCTGTACCATAATGTGAAAATCGTAATAGTTTTTTAGTAATAATCACGTAAAGTTTGGCGTTTTTCACGCCCATCGCGGCCTATAGACGTTCCGCGGCAAGCGGTGTGTGTAGGGGCTGAGCGATAACGCGTCTCGCGCTGATTGTCGCGATGGCGTCTTGACGCTTTGACACCGCGCGACGGTCAGCGCGAGCCGCGTTATCGCTTAGCCCCTACGCACACTGCTTGCCGCTGAGCGTCTATAGGCCGCGCTGGGCGTGGAAAACGCCTAATTTTGCGCTGTTATAATTAAAAAACTATTACGATTTTCATATTATGGCAGAGGACTTTTCTGTTCCTCTCACTTAGCTCTATATCCCTTCGGAGCCCGTGTGCCAAAGTTCTGAGACACCCTGTATAATAATGCTTTCCGGCATGTGGACTTTTCGAAAAATAGATAGGAACACTTCCACAGAGTGTCTGGTAATTATCTGCTAACGCGAAGTGTGAAGGTAGATTGGGTTAAGACAAACATAAAAGTCCCATATCGTATTACGGGATTTGCAATAATTATCGAGTTAACAATGACAGAAATCTAAGGAATGGACACGCGCTAATAAAGATGATTGGTGAAGCATTGTGCCGCTCGGGCCATAGCGCGACCCAATTGATCCAGCAACCGTTGCCGGTGCACGGCAAGGGAAAGGACAACACGCCGCTATTGGTGTTTTATCTCGCCACACTTACATCTCGCCGCTTGCCGCTAACAGTTGCTAGGTCGATTGAGCCGCGCTGTAACCCGAGAGGCTGCGACGCTTCTCCAATCATCCATCTCAGCGCGTGCTCATTCGTCAGATTTCTGTTATTAGTAACTCAGTAATTATTGCGAATCTTGCAAAACAATATGGGACTTTTATATTTGTCTTCATCCAATCTACCTTCACACTTCGGGTTGACAACTAATTACCGGACATCCTGTATACAGGGTGTTTCTGGATTAAATAGCTAAACTTAAAATATGAATTTAGGACCTCTAAACAAACAGATATTTTATCTGGAAGTCTGCTCGTAAACGCTTCATTGAAGAGATATTGGCCCATATTCAGAACGCGCTAACAAAGATATCAGGTGTAGTAAAAAGAAATCCATTATTTTTGCATGAAATTGGAGGCTTTAATTACCATAGTTAGAATAATCCGATTTAGGTCAAATATGCGCCGTTTTGTTCGATAACTTGTTGTCATTTTGAAGATAATTTCATTATGCCTCTCTCATAGAAGCCCTCGTCCCTATTGGCAAAAAATTGAGACAGTCGATTTTCACAAGCCTCTCTTGAAGCGAATTTTTCACCAGCAAAATTGTTCGCCATGGACAGGAACAGATGGTAATCACTTGGTGCCAGGTCCGGACTATAAGGTGGATGCATAAGAACCTCCCAACCAAGCTCCCGGAGCTTCTGGCGAGTCACTATCGATGTGTGTGGCCTGGCGTTGTCCTGATGGAACACAATTCCTCTCCTATTGGCCAAAGCTGGCCGCTTCTGGGCGATTGCTTCCTTCAGACGGTCCAATTGTTGACAGTACAGTTCCGAGTTAAGAGTTTTGCCGTAGGGGAACAGCTCATAGTAGATAATTCCCTGCCAATCCCACCAAACACACAGCAAAACCTTCCTGGCCGTCAATCCTGGCTTGGCCACCATTTCCGCCGGCTCACCGCGATTCGACCACGACCGTTTTCGCTTGACGTTGTCGTAAGTGATCCACTTTTCATCATCAGTGACCAACCGCTTCAGAAATGGGTCGATTTTGTTGCGATTCAGCAGCGATTCGCAGATGGAAATTCGGTCCATGAGGTTTTTTTTCGTTAACTCGTGTGGCACCTATGCATCGAGCTTCTTTTTGTATCCAGCCTTATTCAAATGGTTCCAAACGGTTTGCTGTGCAATCTTTAGCTCTTGGGCAATCGAAACAGTGCTTACATGACGGTCGGACTCGACAATGTCCATGATTTTATCGATATTTTCGACAATTGGCCTTCCAGTGCGTGGTGCATCTTTGACATCGAAATTACCGGAACGGAATCGACGAAACTAAAATTGCGCGTGATTGGCTGTTACAGTATCAAGACTATAAACACTATTCACATTTTCAGCCGTCTGGTTTGCGTTTTCGCCTTTATCGAAGAAAAACTGTAAAATATAGCGTATTTTCTCTTTGCTAGTGTCCATCTTTGACGTACGCTCAAACAAAACTGAGTCAACTAATCACACACAAAACTGTCAGAAAAGTTTTTTTAGTACGAAATCTCATCTTTCTAACGCCATCTAGTGGAATCCGATCGGACTTATACAACGCGAGATACAGATAACTAAAGCCATCTATTGGAAAAATAATTGATTTCTTTTTACTACACCTGATATTAGCGCGCTAGCAAGTCGAGATGTTAGCGCTCTTATTAGTGCGCATATTTTCAACGCGATGACACCCCCAACAGCAGTAGAAAGAGGGGAGTCGGTGGGAGCGCTGCCCCCGACTCCCCAACAGGATGGCTCCTCCTCGTACCCTTCAGAGGAGGAGACCACGCAGGTAGGGACCCCCCATATCTCCGCGCAGACACCCGCTTTGGAGGCCACCACGGCCGAAACCCCCTCCGGGGAGAACGAGACGGCAGAGCTGTCGGAAGTCTCCCACGAGGAAGGGGTTGGAGGAAGGGGTAGGCAGCCCGGAGGAGGCGTGAAAGGCTTAGCCTTCACGCTATTCCGGGCCCTACAGGCCAACCTCGGCCGCGGCGCCCGGGCTCAGGATCTCTGCTTGCAGAGAATGGCTGAGCTGGGCGCCGGGCTGGGGGTGGTCGCCGAGCCGTAGTGGGTGCCGGTACCAGGTCCGAACTGGTTCGGCAGCCCGGACGGCTCGGTGGCCATGGTGGCGAATCCTGCGGCGGGGACCCCTTCCTGTACTTTTAGGGAGAACGGGTCCTCATACGTGGCGGCCGATTGGGGGCCCATCACTGTGGTGGGGGTATATCTTCCCTACCGCAGGAATAAGGCCGGTCTCGGGGAGCTCGCCCCAGTGAAGAGGGTCTTCGACAGGATCGGGGAATTGGTACGTAGGTGCCATCTCCGACCTGTCGTGATTGCCGGGGACTTCAACACCCACTCGGAAGGGTGGGGTTGCAGTCCCCGGCAAAGGGACCCTCGGGGCGAGTCCGTGATCGGCTGGGCAGCGGGGCTGTGCCTCCTGTTAATGAACAGGGGCTCAACCAGCACCTGTGTGCGGCCGAGGGGGAATTCGGTCATAGATTTGACCTGGGCCACCCCCTCGGCCGCCGGGATGTTCTACGAATGGAGGGTGGAGGCGGAGGGCGAATCGCTGTCTGATCATAGACATATAGCGTGGGCCCTCCGCCTCCCCAAACCCGCACAGGTGCTGGCCCGCTGCCCAGGGGAGGGGAACTTTCCCCTCCCCAAAAGATGGGCTTCTAATCGACTAGATTCGGACAGGTTTCGGGCGGCCGTCCTTGCGGCCACCTGGAACCTAGACGTGGGACCAGGTGAGTGGGACCCCAGCCCCGCGGATGGGGCTGGTTAAATAGTGGGCATTGTGGCGTCGGCATGCGACGTCGCGATGCCCCAATCCCACCTCCGCCGGCGCCGGGCCATGTACTGGTGGACGGAGGCGCTGGAGGCCCTCCGAGACTCCTCCGTCCACGCCAGACGTGAGTACTATCAGGCCCGGCGACGAGGCGGGGACGCCGCAGGGGCAAGGGAGGGTTACCTGAGAGCTAGAAAAGCTCTCAAGGTCGCCATCGTCGAGGCCAAGCGAGCGGCCTGGCAGCAGATGGTGAGCTCCCTGGACGACGATCCGTGGGGGCGCCCATACAAAAAGGTCATGGAGAAGATCCGCCCATGGGCGCCCCCACCAACGGAGACGTTAGACCCCCAGGCCCTCGAGGGGTTCCTGGATGCCCTCTTTCCGAGGGCAGAAGGGGGCCCCCCATAATCCCGAGCCCCCCGTTGGGGGAGGGTGATTGGGACGAGGGTCTGGCGGTGAGTCCAGAGGAGCTCACTGCGGCCAGGAAAAGGCTCGGGGCCAAGGGGAAAGCCCCTTGCCCCGACGGAATTCCTGGCCGGGCCTGAGCCCTCGCCCTCGGCGAGGGAAACCTGTCCGAAGCCACACGCAGGGTTTTCAGCGGGTGTCTGAAGGAGGGGGTATTCCCCCCAGAGTGGAGGAGGGCCAGACTGGTCCTTCTCCCCAAGGAAGGCAAAGCACCCGGGAGTGCGTCGGCCTACAGGCCGATATGCCTGCTGGACGAGACGGGCAAGATGCTGGAGCGCATCGTTGCCGACCGCCTCGTCCAGCACCTGTCCTCGAAGGGGCCGGACCTCCACGACCGCCAATACGGGTTCAGGCCCGGAAGGTCAACACTGGATGCTATCCAGTGCTTCCGGGACCTGACCCGGGTCGTGGAGGAGGAGGGCGGGGTGTTGTTGGCAGTGTCGTTAGATATAACGGACGCCTTCAACACCCTGCCCTGGCCGGAGATTGGACGGGCCCTCGAACACCACGGGGTGCCCGTCTATCTCCGGCGGATCCTATCGGCCTACTTCGGGAGCAGGGACCTCGCCTTCCCGGTGGAGGGTGGGGTCCAAGGCCGGCGCGCTATGGAGCGCGGTGTCCCGCAGGGGTCGGTTCTTGGCCTCCTGCTATGGAACATCGCGTTCGACCGGGTGCTGCGCACTCCGCTTCCCCCCGGTTGCCACGTCGTCTGCTACGCAGACGACATGTTAGTGGTAGCCGGGGGGGAGAGCTGGGGGGAAGCCCGCCTCCGCGCGGAGAAGGCATTGGTGTCAGTGGTGAGTATCATCAGCAAAATAATAGACATGTATTTTTTTATCTACGGAGAAGCGATTTTAAGGGGAGAAACAATCATCTGTATATATGGGGTGATTTTCACGTTATAAATACATTCTTGACGATATTTTTGAAAACTTTGAGGTATTATGGGGTTTTCGGGGTAGCAGAATTCGAATCTATTATTATAATTTAAAAATACAAAATGGCTGATTAACCGGTTCACTGATAAAATCACATATATGTGACGAAAAAAAGTACCACTCCTGGTAAGATCGCATATATGTGATCTGGCGTATATCTTCGCCAATTTTAAACGTATTTGTATGAAAATTGGTATATCCATATTTTTTGGGTTGCTGAATACGAATTTGAGGTCAAAATGTGAAAATTCAAAATGGCTGACTCAATATGGCGACCACAAAAATAAATCTAGCCGCCATATTCAATATGGCAACTAGTAAGTAATGACAATTAATCGAAAGCTGCGATGTGTAATTAAATATATATGATTAAATTGATATGATTAAATATATATGATTAAATGTCATAACAAAATATTTTAATTTAGTAATGTTTATTCACTATCTGATTGACTGACTGACTGGCCTGACTGACTGACTGAGTGACTGACTAACTGACTGACTGACTGACTGACTGACTGACTGACTGACTGTATGGGCGCCATATTTGATCAGCCATTTTGTATTTCTAATTATAATAACAGATTTGAATTCTGCGACCCCGAAAACCCTATAATACCTCAAAGTTTTCAAAAATATCGTCAAGAATATATTTATAACGTGAAAATCACTCCATACATACAAGAGGTTGCTTCCGTCCTTAAAATCGCTTCTTCGCAGATAAAAAAAAGTATGTGTCTTTTATTTTGCATAGTTTTACAAGTGTACAAAGTTTCATTAAAATCCGTTAGTGACAGTTGGGTACCTTCTCTTGTTAGTGTTGGATGAGCAGTTTCATTAAATCCTAACGAGATATTACGAAGATTTTATACCGTACATGATACTTCACTTAAAAATTACACATATATTAAGGAACCTTTTTTTTGGTCACGCAGGGGAAATCCATCATGGATACCCCCTCCCCTTGGGGGAGGGGGTTATGTCGGACTCTTACCGACTAAAACCCTTGCGGGATGTCTACCTGTCGGACCGTCAGGAGAAGAGTCGGGGGAACTACTCCCGTATTCCCTCCCCAACCCCCCGGCCCCAGGGCTCCCTTCCGGGAACCCCTCGCCACCTGTGTACCGCGCCCTGTTCCACGACGGGAATCCAGGGCACGGTCCCCGACGAGGGTTATCCTCCGCCGGTTGGCCTTCTGGTGTCTCCTGTCAAGGAGGGAGGGGACATCCACTCCCCCTCCTTATCCCCCCTCCCTGCTAGTCAGAGAGGGGAGGATTTGTAGGGGTGCGGGCCCGGCCCCAACCGGGGCACCGCTCCCCCCTGTCCCTACTTGTTCGGTCGCTCGGGGGGGAAGGCAGGGAAGGCGTCTCGCCGCCCTTGCGACCGGTGGCGGGCCCGGGGTGGCCGAAGGGATTCCCGACCCTCGCGGGTCTGTGAGCCCCCCTCGGCCGGCGCTGCCCCGGGCCCGCTGTCGCGTCCCTCATCCCCCTGGGGGCGTTGTCCGCCCGGGAGCTGCTCCCCGCAGCTCCGGTACGGTCTTCGCCCCCACTCGGCGGTCTCCTTCTGGGACATTACTGTCTCGCAGAAGGAGACCGCCGCTGTCCACGCCTCCTCGCTCCCGCACATGGCTTTGACCATGTGCGGGAGCGAGAGCTCCCCCTCTCGGCATCCCACCGCTCCGCAGAGGACACGGCGCTCCCCGGCCCATGCTGGGCACGCGACCAGGGTGTGTGGCGCCGTGTCCTCTGGCGCGGGGCAGTGGTGGCATCGAGTGGTGAGCTCCTTCCTTATCCGGCGCAGGTACCGACCGAAGCACCCGTGCCCGGTCAGCACCTGCGCCAGACGGAAGGATAGTCCGCGTCCCCTCCTGCCTGTCAACTCGGACAGGCAGGGGCGGACAGCCGCGGCCGTCGCTGGGACCCCGGGGGTCGGACAATAGGTCCGCCCACCTCTCCCGGATCCGGGCCTCGGCCTGGAGCCTCAGACCCCTCAGGGCCCTGACCGACACTGTTCCCTCCCTGCGGAGCTCCTTCACTCCCCAATATAGGAGGTGACGCTCCTCTGCGAGGAGCTCCACAGGGGAGACGCCGACCAGGGTGGTCGTCGCCATGTACGACACGGTCCGGTACCCCCGAATGGCCCTGATTAGCACGGGCCGCAGGGCCTGCCGCAGTGCGCGCTTGCCGCCGTGGCAGGCCCCTAGCTGTGGCGCCCACAGGGCGATCGAGAGTACCGCCGTGACGTACACGTGGCGAGCTCTCCATCCTAAGCCCCCTTGGGTGCGCGTCAGACTGGCCACCGCCAGTCCTGCCTTGAGCACCCTGGGGGCCAGTTCCCCAAAGTGGGGTCCGAAGCTCCACCGGCTGTCCAGCGTCAGGCCGAGATATCTCATCGTCGGCCCGACGCGGACGTGAACTCCATCTACGAGCACCTGGGTCCCCAGCGGCGCCCTTCGACCCCTGCCGTGAAAATACACGGCCTGGGTTTTATTGGGCCACCTTGAGATCCAGGTCTCTGA